>NC_056751.1:314697980-314799613 GCF_019279795.1 Protopterus annectens
TTATTATTCAGCAAAAATTCAAAAGCACTTGCATTTTGAATCTGGATGTTTCTTCTCTGAAAGTATATGTGGTGTACTTATTAAGGTATTTAGGTTTTCTACTGGACTGCCCATTACAATTTGATGACTGCATCCCTACCAATATTAAAAACTTAATTAGACATTAAGGTGCTTTGTGGTATTAGGCAGTACCTCACTAAGAGCTCAAAAATCCCATTACTCAATCTCTTTCTTCTTCACAGACTGTTTATTGTAAACATCTCTTTTTTCATCCATATAGGAGTAAGGAATCTCTGTATCACAGAGTTGCAAAATTTTTCTATGTTCATCACTGCTCCTAGTTAAAGTATTAATGCTGGCCTGAAGTGAGCAGTCAGCTTAAAGTAATTTCCCTAAATGTCACCTGTAAAGCTCTTCATGGGAAGGTGGAACTCTTGTTAGCTCTTTGCAATGAAATGAAGCTGTTCTCTCCCTATCATAATTAAATATTTAACTTAGCAGCATTTATTTAAAACCTGTTTTCCTGACAACTGACCTGTCATTGCAATAAGATCATAACTCAGTTTGTCTTCCTTTCTGCCACTCATTAACTCCTTCTGTCAAGTTTTTACTTCTCATAGCCCAGAATTTGTAATTTATTTATATCATACATGGAGAGGTCATTGACCTTTCTTTGTCTTTCCACTAGATATGACTACTGTTACAACTCTTTCTTTCTTTCATTCTTCCACAGGTTTACCTTTACATAAAATCTGATTGCACTGAGCCTTTCCTTGAGACAATTATGCAAGCTTCTTTCAGTCTTTTTTGTTATTTGTGTGCAACTTATTGTATTAAATGTTTGTCCTACAATCAATTTTATGATGTTCTCTTTTAAATCTACTTTATTAGAATGACTACTGTTTGTTTTGTTTTAGCTTGCTTTTGGTGCTACTGTGCAGTCTGCATGGTATGCCACAATGAACTGTGCTAGGCATATTTCTGGTGATGCCACATGTGCCTCATCTTGTTTTTTTCTGCTCACTGCCTGCTGACTACCAAGCTTTGCTGTTGATTGGTCCTACTTCACCTTTTGGGTGCTAGACAATCTCAAATATTTAAGCTGAGATTTTTTTTGTAGTTAGCTCCATTGGCATAGAGGGATAAAGCTTTAATTAAGACACAGGAAATCGGGTTGATTAGCTAGCTGAGTTTCTGTCTGTTGGACTTAGCATGAGAAGGATTGGTATGTCTGTCCTTGAAGAAGAGGGGGGTTAGTCTGGGTTGCAAAGTGCCATAATTCTAGGAGGATGGGGTAACAGTTGCAAATGCAACTCAGGTGCATATGTATAGCTCACTAAGCTGCATCCCAGCAGCCTTCATTTTGGGTGCCTAGGAGGGTGCATTTATAGAGTGAAGGAATAGATCCCCCTGTGGCAAAGTAGTTCAAATGTCTGCTGTCCAAGGGGTGGGGTTAGGATCAAATCCACATTTATAACAAAAAATATGATCAACTCTCACCCATGAGGAAAAATGGCCATCAAGAGTACATGTGAGTTGATGGTTGTCAGGCATTGCCAGAGAAAAAGATCACAGAAAAAAATTGCAATTACTGTAATATTTGCTTTTAAATTTCTGACGTATACATTGGTGGACCTTTTCCTGAAGCCTGTGATGAAAATGAGCTGTGCACAATCAGAAATTAAAAATATTCATTATTGCCACTGCTGTAGTAACCTTTAGGCTATATGGGTTATTTCCCTGTCTAGGAAATAACCAGACAGATTCACAAGGCTCTGGGTCCCCCCACACCTTCACTCTGACTGCTGATTGGCTAACGCCAAGAAGGGAAATCAAAAGTCAGAGTGAAGATGTCTTCCGACTTTCTTGTCATCTCAATTGGAAGCATCTCTCAGGCTTCACTTAAGCAGCAATTAGCTAAGAGCTTCATTTCTGGTACATGAGTCCTGGTGGGGAACCCCTCTACACATAAATTGTTGCCCTTTTTAGAAAAGTGTATTTAGTTTAATTTTCTGATAGAAAGTGGTATTTCCTCTTTAAGAAAATCCAGTACTTTTTATCAATTTTACAAGTTTCGTGTTAGGGACAGCTATTTGTAGCCACCTGTCTTATTTAGCTAATTAGGAGCTCATTTTGACTAAATATCTGGTGTTCTTCATTTTCATTGCTGCAGTAGCCTATGGCCAAGGACACAGCACCTGGTCAGCTTGCCAAAGCTCTAACTCCCCCACTTCTCACTCCCTCAGCACTCTGGATGTTTATAGGCCACGCTCTTTTTGAAAGGAAGGATATCAGCAACCAGAGTGAGGCAAATCTTCAGAATTTTACTGCCGGTTTGAGGAGAAGCATCTCTCTGGCTCCAGCAGAATAGCAGATGCTGAAAATGTTTGCCTAACATATAAGAAATATTTTTGTTGAATATCTGTGGTATATTTTCTGATTTACCTTAACATCTATTTGTGGTATTCCACCTTAAGATTACCGACTTTTGCCAGGGAAGCTTCTTATATGCTTGTGCACTATTTACTTGGCTTATTTTACAATTTTGTTTGGAAAACTGATTTTATGAAAATATTAATTATTTGGGCTGTGTGATTTTACAGTTGGAAGGGGAGGTTTGTATTTCCTGCTTGTTACTATTTTTAATGCAGTTAGAATGTGTTCTCATTTCTGGGGTAATAAATGTCCTGTGATATTTCTAACTAAAGGTTTAAGGTCACATGACTGAATTGTTAGTTTACAGCTTGTATTTACTAGTCTGGGGTCATTTTTTTTTATCTTTGGAGAAGGAAAGTGTGCTGCTGTGCTTACTAGTGAGTAGTTACCTTCTCCCTGTTGTACTGAGCTTACAGTACCTGCAGTCAGGCTTCTTCTCTAGCTGCTGGATGGATAATATGCCCAATCCTGCTTCTTCCAACCTGCTTGTATCTAACAAGAAAAAAACAAGTAAAATTATTGCCTCAGGTTGTGGTTAGTGATTCTGGTGTGACCAAAGATGGTTCCACGGACCACTTACCTTATTTATTATTTATTATTTTACATTTGTTGACCGGGCTAGTCTAGCTGGATACATTTCCATTTTCAGTAGAGGCCCGGGGAGAAAAGCTCCACATAAATTTGAACAAAAAAAACATTACAATAGACAAGCAAATGGACAAAATCATCATAGAAGAAAAGACAAATAAAAAATATAGTACCCAATAACAGATAAATACAAAGAGAGGATCACATTTCTAAAAATAACATTAAGTAGCTGAAATAACATCAAGAACAAGGCACAAAACAGAGAGCAAAATTGATTAATAATATTATAAAGAACTAATCTTAGTAACAGAAGGAGAAAGAGAAGCACTGAAATAGGAGAAGAGGAAGGGAAGCAGTATAAGAAAAGAGGAGGGAAAGTTGTGAGAGATTGGCATAGAGGAAAGAAGAAACAAAATACTCTAAAAGGAGGTAGACTGAAGCAGATACAGTAAAGAGAGAGGGAAAGTAAAGTAGTAGGAAAGTGCAGAGTAGTAGGAAAGTGCAGAGGAGGTAAAGGATTAGTCAGGTTTTGAACAGGAACAGAGCCAGTGGCTTTGGAAGTAATCTTTGATTTTGTGTTTAAAGAGAGGCAGCGATGTAGTAAGTGTTATGTCGCTAGGAAGCAGATTCCAATTCCTTCCTACAGTATTATTGAAGAGAGAGTCACCGGCAGAATTATAAGTCTTTGTTATAGTAGCCATAAGTTTACTGGATGAGCGAAGGGAGTTTAGGTTGTTATAAGGGATTAAAAGTTTAGAAAGAATAGGGGTTTTGTTTGGTTGGTATAAGAATTTATGGGCAATAGTGAGTTGAGGCATTAACAGAAGGTTTTGTAGTTCAAGCCAGCCTAGAAGTTTCAGGTTAATACATGATGAGTTCTAAAAGGGTTACTAGTGGCAAAACGGGCAATGTTGTTGTAGCAAGTAGCCAGTTTGTTAAGGTTGGCTTTCTTAAGGTTAGTAAAAATTGGTGAGGCATAAAGAAGAGTAGACAAAAGATGAGAGTGGGCAATCTTGGCTCTGGATGATGATGTTAGGAAAGGTTTAATTCTATATAGGCTTCCTATTTTTCTATTGACTGTTTTAATGGTGTTGTTGATATGCTGGTCAAAGGAGAGGTTGTTATCAATTGTTATTCCTAATAATTTTGTTGTTGGATCAGGAGCAATGAGAGTGGCATTATTTGAGGAGATGGTGAAGTCCAAGGGGGTGGACCTAGTGCTAGGAGAGAAAAGGAGAAGTTTAGTTTTTTTGGCATTGAGGAGGAGGTTGCGTCTGGTGAACCAAGTTTCTACAGTGTTGAAGACATTTTGAGTAATAGATGAAAGTTCATTAGGAGATGAAGCAGAGCAGATAAGGGTGGAGTCATCTGCATATTGAATGCAGGTAGATTGAGGAATTGTTAAGTGAAGATCATTGATGAACAGGGAGAAGAGAAGAGGTCCTAGAATGGAGCCCTGAGGTACACCGATGGAAACAGGTGTGAGTGAGGAAATTTGGTTTTCCCAACGAACTGCTTGCTGTCTATTGCCAAGGTAGGATGTAAACCAGTTAATGGCAAGATTATCAAAGGAGAGGGATGTAAGAGTGTTAATTAAAATGGAGTAGTTGACCATATCGAAAGCTTTAGAGAGGTCAATGAAGAGAGCAGAAGAGAGAAGGTTGTTGTTGCGGTTCCTGTTGATAGTATCTACAAATGATAGGAGAGCAGTGGTAGTACTGTGATGTGGTCTGAAACCGTGTTGACAGTTTGCTATTATGTTGTTTTGAGAGAGACGCTGTAAAAGTTGTTGGTGAATACATTTTTCCATTATTTTTGTTAAGGGAGAAAGGAGGGCAATTGGTCTATAGTTTGAGTACTCAATGGAGTTTCCACCTTTATGTAAAGGGATAATATGGGATATTTTCCAGATGTCTGGTATGGTTCCCTCTTGGATTGTCCTGTTTATAAGTATAGATACTGGATATGCAATTTCTTTGGCAGCTTTTTGGAGAAAAAGTGAAGGGAGCTTGTCAGCAGAAGGGGTACAAGGCTTCAGTTTGTGGATAAGTCTAGAGATGAAAGATGTAGGAATAGGTTGTATTTTAAAGTTATTTGAAGGGTGTCTTTGGTTTATAGGTGGGCTGGAGTTATTAGTGCTAAGTTGTTTAGCTAGTGATAGAATAGTGTCAGTAAAAAAAGAGTTGAAAGCATTTGCAGTGAGGTGGGGAGTATCTGGGTCGGCATTGAGAGGGGTGGGAGTTTTGGATGTTCCTGGGGAGAGGAGTCTATTTATAGATGACCAAAACTGTTTGGGGTTGTTATGATGAGTTTGTTGAAGTTTGCAGTAGTAGGTTTTTTTGTCAGTAATTATTGCTTTTTTAGTCGAGTTTCTAAGTTGGCGGAAATGAAGAAGGTCAAGGGAATTTCTATGGTTTCTCCATTTTGCCCAGACTTTATTTCTGGAGAGAATTAGCTTTTTAGTTTCTTTAGAGAGCCATGGGGCAATATTGGGTTTCATTCTGATGGTGCGTTCAGGAGCATGTTTGTTGAGAATGGATAAAAAAGTGGTATTAAAGTATGATACTGCATTTTCAAGGGGAAGAGATTTCAGGGGGCTCCAGTTGCATTTGCTGAGTTCATTTTGAAATAGGTCTATGTTAAAATTTTTAGTAGAGTGTATTTTTTGAATGTTAGGGGGGTTTGGGAAATCAGTTCTTTCTCTAGTAATAAAGGTTAAAGCATGATCACTTATATCATCAGGCAGGGTTCCTGCTTTGTAGGCGTGTTTGATTTTGTTTATGAGTATCCAGTCTAAAATACTCTCTTTCTTGTTAGGCTTGTTGATTCTAGTGGTTGAAGTGATAGTCTGGGTGAAACCATATAGGTTCATATGAGAGGAAGGATTATCTGCATTGATAGTGTTCCAGTCAACATTGATGTCACCTAGAATTATAGTTTCTTGGGGGTAAGTAGTAGATACCCAGCTGAGAAAGGGTTCTAGTATGGGTATATTGTTTCCTGGTGGTAAGTAAATGCAGATAATGTAAAGGGATTTCTTGGTGTTTATTTGGAGTTTTGTTATGATGGCTTCTACTTTGCAATCTGGGGTAGGATAGGCTGGAAGAGTAGAGATATTAAGCTGATTCTTAAAAAGAATTGCTACTCCACCACCTTTACGTTTTGGTCGGACAAGTCTTATTATGCTATATCCTTGGGGTGTGATCTCAGTGTCTTTTGTTTCTGGTTTGAGCCAGATCTCTGAGAGGCACAGAATGTCAAACGAATGAATATCAAGGAGGGCATGTAATTGAGCTATTTTGTTATTTATACTATGAATGTTTAGGTGTCCAATAAGGAGGGAGTCATAGATTTTAGGTGAATTAGTTTTGGGAGAGGGATAAGCTGGCCCAGGATTAGGGTGGATGTCTCCATCTTGTAATGTAAGAAGATTAGGTTTAGTTATTAAATGGTTCTTTAGAAAGATTTGAAGTATTAGTTTCTTATTGGTAGGATATACATACTTAAGGTGGGAGAGTCTGTGGTATTTAGGTAAGAGATAGTTGGGGTTAAAGGTAATGTTGGAGTGTAAAATGGGAGAAGTATTTGTAAGGGTAGATGTGTGTTTATTGGGGTAGATGGAGTGGGCAGAAAGAGGGTTTTCAAAGAAGGTAAGAAGGTATGCAGAGAACAGGATGGTAAGGAGTGGAATTGTAAGTGTGGGCATAGTAGGGATGTTGGGAGGCATAGTTAGAGAGTATTATAGTAGGAGTTAAGGAAGATACTAGAAGTGGCTAAGATAGGAGAAATGATATAAAGCCTAATAGGAGAGGGAGGAGAGAAAGAGGGCCAGTAAGAGGTAGTAAGAGGGTGTAAAATGGTAGTGTAAGAGAAAAATAAAAAAATAAAAATGGAGTAGATGACAAATATAGAGCTGTGAGGTCAGATATAAGGGAGGGATTTTTGGAAGGAATGAGGTAAAAGGGGAGGAGGTGGTAAGGGGTGTGGTTAAGAGAGGAGCAGGATAAAGCAGGGTAAGATATTGGAAGAAAGAAGTAGGGGGTGTGTTCAGAGAGGTATAAGAGTAGGACCCCTGGGGGTGGGTGGGAATTGGGGGTAGGGAGGGTAGCAGAGTGAGCCCGCAGGGTGAACGGAGCGGGAAGAAACAGCTGAAGGAGAGATGGGAAAGGAGGCAATCAAAAATGCAGGTAAGTAAGGTGAGAGAGGTATATAGTGAGAAAAAGAAGGTAAAGTAGAGACCAGAGTTCAGGGAGAAGATAGAGCACAGACAGGTAAAAATCAGTATGTGAACATACAGTGAAAATAGAGGAAGAGCAGGTCTAAGTTAACGAGGAAAGTAGGCAGCTTACAAGGAATAGAGTAAAGCAGAGAGATAGGGGACAGATGGAGGGTGAGGCTAGGATAGAGGTGAAAAGGAATAGGAAGCCAGAGTACTATTGTAAACAGATGTAAGGGCTAGTTGGAGCCAAAAGGGAACAGCATACGAAACAACAGAAACAGAGGGGAGGGAGCTACCTATAGGATAGCGCAGATAAAAAGAGAAAGAAACGGAGAAATAAAGAATAAGACCAAGAGGGGTGTGAGGGAGAAGAGAAAATAGTTAAAAAGTAGGAGAGTAGAGCATACGAAGGGTGGGAGAGGGGGGGCTAAGAAGGGCAGGTACTGGCTGCTAGAGACTCACACACAGGCAAACTATAAGACCCTTATAGGAATACCAGAACAGGAGCCTAATTTGCAAACAAATTTATGCCCAGAACCTACTTTCTCTACTTTTCTTTCCTTTTCTTTCCTTGGTAGAGTGTAAAGTATAGGACAGGCAGTTTCAATCAGTCACAAGAGGGTTGGCAGGTTCTTCCAGCACCAGGAGGATTTACAAGAAGACTGGAAACAGTATAGTTCAGCTGGAATTTCTCTACTTTTCTTTCCTCGTCTCCCTCTGGTGTATTGTAGTTGCCACTAGGGGCTGATCCAGTATCTGTTACAGATATGGGAGAACCAAACACTTTAGGTACATTAATTATCCAGAGAAAGAGACCTCTTGCTTGACCATCCTCAGAGTATGGATATTCCTAGGAAAAAAAGAAGCAAAACTTAATTACAGGGCAGATAATCATGTTATTTCTGTATATAACTCAGATGTTATATAATTGGCTAAGAGTGTTTTGCAGTCAATCAGTTCTGGGGACTGTTTGCCTTTTCTCACAGTTCTAGTTCAGGTATGGACAGTGTGTGTTTTCAGATAATGAGGATTCTGTCAGAGACAGGGGTGATCCTACTCAGCAATCCTTCACCCAGAACTCTGACACTTCAGAAGTGAACCTGAAGTTAATGCTAAATAAGTTTTTTTTTTCCTTTGCTGTGACTCTAGCTGGATTCAGGGATGTTTTTGCTTGGGAGCAAATGGGGGCTGGCCCAGAACTGGTCAGATTGTTTGATGTAGTAGAGGACAAGGTTCCTAATTCTGCACCTATTCCTCCCAATTTTCCAACTCTAAAAGACACTTTTAAAGCTGCCTGCAAGGCTCCTGACTCACTGGTTGTGGTACCAAAGAAAGCTAATAAGCATTATAGGATTTCTTCAGATTATAAATGGCATTATTCTCAACTATCAGCTGAACCAGCTGCATTAACTCCGGCAGCAACAGCTAACAGGAAGTCACTGGCTTCCTCAAACCCAGTATCCTCTGATAAGGATGGCAAGTGGTTTGTCAAACAAGGTACAAAACAGTTTCCTTCTACTACGTTAGCCTTTAGGATATTGAATTATCTGGGTTATATGTGGAAGTTTGTGCTAAAATTCCTTACAATTTGGAAGAATTGGTTACTTCATTGTCTCCAGAAGACAGGTCGTATTTGGACAAGATTGTTTCTAACTTGACTTCCAGGATGGCTGCACATTGAGTAACAGCTTAATTTCAGCTCTCCCAGTGTGAAAACAAAAACTCAGAAGAGAGAGCCAGTGAACTCATTTTATTTGGGTAAATTTCAATAACTGGCTAGTAATTGCACTACCTGGATGCCAGCAAAAAAGAAATTCAGAGAACCTGAAAGAAAAACAACCACAAAATGTGAGGAAAAAACACTGACTGTGAAGAGTTCTGCAGCTTTGACACAAAAAGCAGTGCAAGCTCCAGCTTTGGTGCAAGACACAACTTCCAGTAACCTAGAAGAAAAAATAAGTCAAATGTACTCAGAGCTGATTAAATGAAACAAAACACTGATGGAGTATATCAACTCAAATAAGAAAAGGCTGGATAAAAATAGAAGAAGCTTTAAACAGATATTCGGATGAAGTAATAAAACTGCAAAAATCAGAGGTTGAAATAAAAAAAAGGCTGCCAAATATTAAACTGCTTAATAACAGATGTTTAAGAAAATAATAGAATTAGAGGACAGAGCATGAAGGGAAAACCTGAGAGTTTCTGTTGTACTAGAGAAGCTGGAGGGAACAGTCTGTATTAATTTTATGAAAGCAGAAATAAGTAGCTGGACTGGTATTTTACAGCAGGAGTTGTTAATTGAAAGGGCACATTGTGTATATGCTTCAAACCTGGCCATGGCCATGAGAAAGCAACCTATACCTTTATTAGTAAAGATGCAATCCTACCAGCAGAAGTAGTTGATTCTGACAAAACTGTGGCAGAAGGACAAAGTCCTAAAACTGGGTGACAGTAGAATGTTTGTGGAAAATGATTACTCACTGTACACCAGGCAGAAGGGGAGTAAATGTATTCCACTAATCAGGGAATGTTGAGAAGCAGGCATGAGATTCCAACTGCTGTATCCAGCTATCTTCAGAGTATTCTTTCCTGGAGGGACAAAATAATTTGATACAAATAATGCTAAGGAGGAAATAAAAAAGTCTGTCTAACAAAAAGTGAGCTGTGAAACAGAAATAGACTCTGCTTCCTGTTCTAGTAATAAAGACCACAGAGATACTGTGCCAGTGAAACCTTTTCCAGTGTTTCAACAGAAAATGTTGGAGAGACAGAAAAAAGCACAAGAGTTGACTAGAAGAATTGAGAGTACATTGGAAAAGAAGCAGAGACTGGATTTGGAAGATGGAGATATACAGGAATAAAAACTAGCAACTTTGAAAGTGACAAATTAATGTGGGATTATAAAGCATCAATTGTATTTGTGAAACATGATGAACAAGAAAATCTGAAAATATTGGACTTTTTTTTACTTTGTTAAACTTATAGGGGACTCTAAATCAGACTACTTCATGTCATTAAATTTTGGAGGAACATTTAGGAGAGGGGAAGATGAAAGAACGAACTAATTGTAAGACCAATTTTTGTTCTTAACAGTAATATTTGTGTAGTGCATGATATTGTGTATGCTATAAAGTTTTCTCAGTTATTTTCAAGTGTAATGGGGGTGCTAAAGTAAACAGGTGCCCCTGTTTTTTCCCCTTCTTTCCTCTTTCTCTTTGTTTAGTTTTTAAGAAATGAAGGCACTGCAATGTAAAAAAAAGTCTGTTAAAAAGAGTATGATACAAGAAAAATATGTGCTTTTTCTCATTCTTTCATAGGGGATTGACTGGATTGAGGCTCTTTGCTTTATCTAGTAAGTTTTAAGAGAAAGCAAATAAAAAAAAGAACTGTGAATATAATAAAGTTCTCCTCTAGCACATAAATAAATAAATACTCATAGAAGCAACTCTATATCTGATTATTATATCTCCATGGAGACAATCAGATAAAGAGCAATAAAAACAGAATACTTTTTTCTTTTAATGACTTTCTTTCAATGGTTAGAAAATAATGGCTTCTGAAAGCATTCAAGTGTTTTCTCATTCTAGTTGAGCAAAAGAAAGATGAAACAAAACCAGACAGCACTTAGTAGAAGCACAGGCTATACCATGTGTTTTAGCTTGGGTAACCTTCCTTTTATTTTAACCCAAGTCAGTGAATGTGGCTGTCAGTTTGGAACAATTGTTCCTGTTAGGAAGGTAAAACTTCAGTATTAGAATATGTACATAGTTTTCTGTGTTAATATTAAGTTAATAGGTTTTTGTGGTGTATTATTTGAGATCTTTCAATAAAACAAAAACTTTTGTAAGATGTGAAGTAGGCTCAAATGGATATGACAAGTAACTGTATAAAAGTTCAACTTGCCAAACATTAGTGTGTGAATGTAACACAAATGCTGGAACTAAATAGTTAACAAAAAAACTGTTACAAATAAAATGTGGGAATAATAACTTTTTAACATAATGAGCCTTTTAATATTATCTTTAAATGTTAATGGTCTCACATATATATACAAAAATGAAAGAGTAGTGAACTATATTAACAAATGTAGAGTGCAAATAGCTATGCCACAGGAGACACATCTGGAAAGAACTGAACATCTGAATTTGATATTGAAGGTTTTCAGGATGGTTATTCAGTGGAATACCTGGGATGAAGGAAAAATAGGAGTATTTATATTAATTGCAACAGGAGCTCTAATAGTAATAGAAGAAGATAAAAAGACAATAATGGTAGATTTGTAGTACTAAGGGGCTACTGGCCATGGAGGGAGATTACAGTGGCATATATTTACATTCCACCTAAACAAACCAAGAAGAAACTTCACAGTGTGCAGGGTGTGATGTTCACTTCCTGAATTATGTTATGCATGTAGTTCACGTAATAAAAATTGAACTATAAAATATAACTGTAAAATATATGCTACAAAGTAATCAAAAATATAATAGTAGATAGTCCACAGCTGACTTTAAAATGGAATATCCTTTACTGAAACACACAAACAAGCGATCCTAGTTGACTATAATGAAGAGCATCAAAAACATTCCTTATTTATATATATAATCAGGTTGTCTGGAGCAAGGGAGTAGTTATATTCAACCTAAAACTGCAAAAATGTCACTTAAGAAATTTCTGGGAGAAATAATCAGTTTTCAGCAAGGAATATTTCTTATAGGTGGGGACTGGAATTTGATTTGCAGCAATGAAGATGTTTATGAGCAGGGCAATGGAAGCATCTGCATTCCTTGATGAAATTATAAGGTTGATTAGGAGGGCATTTGAAGGATCAGAGGCAA
Organism: Protopterus annectens; assembly: GCF_019279795.1. Lineage (NCBI taxonomy): Eukaryota > Metazoa > Chordata > Ceratodontiformes > Protopteridae > Protopterus > Protopterus annectens. The sequence goes on from NC_056751.1 coordinate 314,710,059, forward strand.
AAATTAAAGTGGTGGGTTCCTCTCTGATAATTTCTGTTTGAACAGAAGAACCAGGAATGGGTGTCCTATTTCCCTTTTGTTAGTTGCACTATATTTAGAACCATTGGCAAAGAAAATAAGAGACTCAGAAATTCAAGGATACAGTTGGTATGATAGTTAAGAAAACCTGTCTCTATTTGCAGATGATATTATTTTATAGCTGATAAAAACAGAAAAAGGACATTTCAGTGTTGTGGAACTTTCTGAGACCGTTTCAAATCTTTTTGGGATACAAAATTAATGAAGCTAAAACAAAGGCAATAACTGTAAATTGTGTACCTACACATGCATTGGTTCAGCAGTATCCATATTTATGGGGACATCATAAAATGAAGTTGTCATGATATGAGGTAGTGCCATCTGTGCCAGGGACAGTAGGACAGTACATGCGTACATATGCCAGCACAGCTAGCTGGTGTTTTGTAAAGAATTTTATACTATTTGAATATCACACTGATTTGTACAGATGCTTGAGTTAAAAATATATTTGTAAAAATACCTGTGTTAAAAATGCACCAACAGTAGGTCCTGATAGACAGAAAGGATGTATTCATGTATGTTAGATTTTATTGTTGTAACAGATCAAATAAGTATGTTTTAACAGACAACCCTTCAAGGGTGGAAGGTTTTTGAAATTGTGTTATAATTTTCACATGCTGCAACAGATCTTAGCAAAGCTCTGGGTGTGTATTGTACCAGAGTCAGTTGACTCTGGTGGTGATGCCATTCTATAACCAGCATCTAGTTTCTTTGTAATTCTTGCAGCATCTAGTTTCTTCAGAATCCTCGCAGCACAGAACCTGACAGGAAAGAATTCTGACAGGAAAGATTTCTCACACATTCACACAGACACTCAACAGACATCATCTGACTTTTGCTGTGGTAAGATACTCAGCAGACATTGGCTTTCCTTGAATTAGTAAGCAGTCAGGGAACAGTAATTCTTTAGTTAGTCATGGACATTTAGTAGGAATAGTTTAGTATTGTTTTCTGCATCTGTGAGAAATTATCAAACTGTATTATTTTTATATCTATGTGATTGAAACTCTGTTGTTTGTTGTATTCAGTATTCTCCTGTTTTCTGTCTTATTATTTATCATTAAATATTTTAATACGTTTCATTGTGGCTGGTCCTTCAGGGAATACTTTTAATATCTTGAGAGTACTTATGCTTGTTTTAGTAACAAGCTCCTGAAAGACTTGCTGCTTTGGTCAGACTCTACCATTTGTATTAGTATTAATTTTACACAATATAATTAGGTACCCTTTGTAAGAGCCTTAGAGTAGCTGACTGGTGGCAGCATGATTACCTCAGAGTCTGGGCAGAAAGGGGCACAGCTAGTAAATTTTGTGCCAGCTTTTGCCAGGTGTGTGTGTGTGTGTGTGTGTGTGTGTGTGTGTGTGTGTGTGTGCGTGTGTGTGTGCGTGTGCGTGCGTGCGTGCGTGCGTGCGTGTCTGCGTGCGAAAATCAAATATCCAAGTGTATGTGTCAGCTACTGGGAACAGGGACACAGAGCTCCAAAGTGGTCAGTGTGGAGTTTTATGTGGGTCTGGAGAAAGAAGGAGAGTCCAGCCCCAGATCTGGTGCATGCTGCCTGTGTGCCCTTAAGGGAAATTGTGCTTGGTGCAGGGAGTTACATCTGAAAATACAGTGCGAATCCATCTTTGCTCTTAGTGACTGTCCCTCACTGGAGTCAGTAGTAAGTATTGAGTCTCCTTGATTGCTGGCCCAGAGTAGGGATCCATCACAGAAGTACTTAGAGGTATGGATTAAAAAAGATTCTGATGTGGTAGCTAAGGATATGTGGGAAAAACCTAAACAAGAGATAATACAAAAACTGAGACATTGGAAGCTCTGTTATATGGATAGCAAGATACAAGCAGTTCTTTAGTTTTATACAAAGGTCAAGCATATTTTTATCTACCAGAGAAGAAATTGTGGATAGCAATTAATAAAAAGCTGAATGATTTTATCTGGGAGGGGACGATGTCAATAGTTGTGGTATGAGCTTATTCTTTCAGTTGAACAAAGCGGTTTGGGATTACCTGATTTGAAGGGGCATTTTGGAGCTACACAGTTAAGGCAAAGTATACATAGCACAAACAGAATGTAATTCAAAGTGGAAAGGGATGATGATGAAATGGGGGGGGGGACTTAAGAAACAAGGAGAGACTTGGACTTCAGATGCAGATCCTTATGGAAAGTAACAATAACCATGCAGAATATTGTTTTTATAAAGTAGCAGAAAGTATTCTAAGAACTAAACCAACTCAGGAAAAGAGAAAGGAGATTCTGCTAATAGGGATGACTGCAATCATGGATACAGACAATAGACAAAAGGAGGCAGGAATTTATTGGAGAAAACTGGTAAAAGAACCAAGGTATTGGGAGCAAATAATTAGAGAGGGAAAGAGAATAGAATGGGAAGAGGTCAGAATTTATTTGGACTGCAGCAGAAAGATTGCCTTCCCTAACAATAATTGATATCATAGTATAGGCAAAGAGAAAGAAATATGTAAATCCAAAGTGAAAGTCCAGCACTGGTAGAGTTTTTAGCAGAATCTAGAGCAGAAGCTGCTGTTAAAAAAGGAATAATTAGTAGAGCATACAGAATAGTGCATGACAACTATAAGAATCAATCAGAGGAAGTTAGAAAGAATAGGAAAGAGAGAGACTGGATAAGCAATTCACAAAGAAACAATGTGGGGGATATATGTTTGTATGTCTCCCAAATATGCAACAAAGTTTAGAAGATTTAGGATCTTTGCTTGGAAGTGTTTACATAGGTATTTTTTGTACGCCAAGTAGACTCCAAAGAATTTTTCCTCAGGTAGACAGCAAATGGATGGAGTGTGACGGGGTAGAAAGAGGTAACTGGGGACATATTTTCTGGAAGTGTAATGAGTTGATATACTTTACAGATTCCCTGCAGACTGCTCTGCCAGAGATACTGGGTGAGCAAATTGGTGTCACTAAAGAAATTATTCTTTTGAGATATAACATAGAATCAGAATTGCCTTGACAAGGTAAGGCCTTGCTGAGTCTAATTATGGTGACTGCCAAAAAAAAAAAAAAAAAAAAAACAATTACTAATTAAAGTCTAAACCAACTTTACTAGAAGTAGTGACTATAATAAGAGAGATAGAACAAGTGGAATTTGGATCTTTAGAAAAGGCTAGGTGCAAATTACATAGGAAAAAATGGTTATTGTGGAAACAATGCATGCAGAGGAGGAACGAGGTTTAAAAGAAGGCAGGATTTGAATAAGCTGTGTAATGTTTGACTGACGACTGGATAGATTATAAGTGACACATAATGTTTGCAGCTACAATTATGTCAACGTGGTTTGTGATGTACAATATTTGCAGCTACAATTATGTCAACATGGTTTGTTTTTACTTAGTGTATGATAGCCTATGTCACTTGATAATTTAATAAAGATGTTTCTTGTTTAAAAAAAAGATTGTTTCTAACTTGACTCAAGTTTCTAAACATGCTCCGAGAAGTGTGTATGATTGTGCTGGCATTGTGTCTAGAGCGTCTGCTTTTTCTGTGATGTTGAGATTTTTGGTTGCATAATAATGAATTTTTCTAATGATTTCAAGTCTGAAATTCTTAATTCTTCATTTAACCTGGATCTGATATCGGGAATTGGTGTTACACAGATCTTTAAACAATGGGATGACAGAGGTGAATTGAAGCATGGAATTTGTAGGATTTTTCAGGTACTCAGTTTCTACCCTAACAAGACCACTTCCCAGTCCTTTAGAAGGCAGAGCAAACAGAATTCTCAGCCTAACAGCAAGCAGGCAACCAAAGGAAAATAGCAGGAAGATAACTCTTCTAAGCCAAATAAAAGAAGTAACTTTCCCCAAAAATATTCAGGCTCCAGCTAATGAATGACTATACCAGGAACCCGATCATCTTACCCAAATTTCCTGCCCCAGTTTCCTTACCTGTCTCACACTGGCTGACCCCAACCCCTTAGCACAGGGTCAGAAGATTTCAGACAGATGAGTGTTGAAGGTGATTCAGGAAGGATTGACTTGGCAGTAGGGGGAGTGCTCTATTCCTTTCAGGGGAATCCCACCACATCCACCGAACCAGACAGACCTGTTTCCACTAGTGTTACATTTGTTAGAAGTGGGGTCATAAAACCAGTACCTACAAATCATATGGGCATATATGTTTATTACAGGATATTTCTGGTACCAAAGAAGTAGCACACATGGAGACTTGTGTTAGATTCTCAACCTTTATACGAGAGTTGACCCTACAATCAGTGCTTGCACTTCTTCCAGAACACTGTCTTATGGTAACACTAGATCTCCAAGATGCTTACCATAACATACCAATTGTTCACAGTTTCAGGAAATATCTAAGGCTTGCTCTATCTGGATCAGATTATCACCTCTATGCATTAGCCTTTAGGCTCTCTACTACACCTCGAGTGCTCATAAAGTGCTTAGCTCCTGTGTTGATTCACTGCAGATTGCAGGACATTCACATTTTGCTTTATTTAGATGACTTGTTTATTTGTGTAGAAGAGTCTTCCTCCAGATGTTTGGAGTTCCTAACAAAGGTGTCCAACCTCTTGTCACATTTGGAAGTTCACTTGAACGTACAAAAGTCTTGTTTTATTCCCTCTCACAAAATTGTCCTTTTGGAGTGTCTGATAGATACACTTTGGAAAAAGGCCTTCCTTTCAAAAGAACAGGCAAAGCTTACCAACAGATGTTTCCAGTATTTTTTTCTCAACGGCTTCATGCCCCTTCAAGAGAATTTCTCAGGAATCTAGGCATCATGGCATCCATGATCTCCATGATATCACTCACCAGATTACTCATGAGAAAAATCCAATGGTAGTTAAAAAAATTCTTAGTCCCACCACCTATACCCTGTGCTAGAGTTGTGAAGTGAGAATTGTGATGGTGGAGGGATCAAGTGGCTCTCAGTCCAAGGCTCCCTTTCTGACTTCCAACTACAGTTTAATTTGTTTAGACAGCCTCTACAGATTAAGTTTGGGGTGCAGTTTCCATTGGAGTAAAAGTGCAAGGTCTGTGTGACTCTTTGGGTATGCCAAAGCACATAAACATCAAGGAAATGCTAACAGTGATTCATGGTTTGAAAACTCTAGCCCCATCTATGGGCTTTGGACCCTTTACAGGTGGTTACAGAAAACACCACAATGATGCGGTATCTCAACAAACAAGGGGATACAAGGTCATACCCTCTTTGCTGTTTGGCAGTGATGGGCTTGGGAGTTGGTGCCTTAGCATTCTCTGACCCTTTAGGCCTCTTACCTTCTGTCATAGCAAAACATTGTGGCAGACATATTCAGCAAATCATGGACAGACCCTTGCAAGTAGAAGCTCAATACAGGTGCATTCCAGGACTTGATACAGATGTGGGGAACATCTCAAGTAGATCTGTTTGCCTCCTTGCAAAACAGTTAACTAAAAAAATTCTGTTCAAGACATCCTTACAGCCAAGAATGAAGAACAGATGCTCTGTCATCCCCTTGGTCAGGAATTATATTCTATACTTTTCTATCCTTTCCTATAATTTCCAAAATACTTCTAAAGATTCAGAAAACATTGTGGTGGCACCCTTTTGACCCATGCAAAATGTGCTGACCCTTTGTGTGGAATTGGCTAAGGGTAATTACCAGAAACTTACTCACAGACTGAATATGATCCCACAGCAGAGGGGAGTTTGATACACCCTGACATCAATCAACTATAACTGATTGGATGTGTGATTCAATTTTAATACATTTTAGGCAACTTTTTCATAACAGTGTACAGCACATAGTAAAGGAAGCGAGAAAATTTGCTACTACTAGAAAGTGTTATGCTGGAAATGAAAGATATCTTCTAAGTGGTGCCTTGCCAAACAGAGGGGTTCCAAAAGGGAGGTACTACCTCTGGTTTTCAAATATTTGTGTGAGCTACTAAAAGATCGCTTGTCGTATGCTTCCATCAAGGTGCATCTTGTAGCCATCTCAGCTTGCCTGCCTATGGATCCCTCTCTTTCTTTTATGTTCATGGTCAGACAGTTTCTGAAAGGAGTGTTGCACATGAGACCCTATTGCAAGTAAATTCCTCTTCCTTGGGATCTCCATTTTATTCTACAAAAAATGACATTTTCCACTGGCCTTTCAGGTGGACCTATGGTTCATTACTTTGAAAACTGTTTTACTTTTTTATCTGAAATCTGCAAGGTGAGTATCAGAGTTGCAGCCTCTCATGGTGGGTGAAACCTATCTGGTTTTGTACAGGGATATAGTTGCTTCATTCATGCCTAAAGTTGTTTCTTATTTACACTGAATCAAGCCATCAGTCTCCCAGTTTTCTTCCCAGAGCCAGAAAACAAGGGAGAACATACATCAGATGTGCATGGGCAGCTCAGGTACTACCTTGACAGAACCAAGTCCTTTAGGAAGTCTAAACAGCTGTTTGTTTCCTATGCTGGAACTAAGAAAGGCCAACCCATGTCTAAATAGACTATATCCAGATGGTTGTCCCTGCTACTGTTTTTTTTTTTTTTTTTTTGCCATTTCCATCATGGTATAACTATTCCAGGCAAAGCTAATGCATATTCTACCAGGGTCTTAGATGGCCTACTGGAAAGGGGTGGACTCTAGAAGCATTCTAGGCACATCAGCTTTGTGCTATGTTCATACCTTCACAAAGCAATACAAACTGGATTCCTTCACAAGCTCCTTAACAATCTTTGCTTCCAATAACCCATATCCATTCTCCTCCTTTGGGAGTCTACCCATAGGCTACTTGCAGCAATGAGAATGAAGAACATAGTACAGTTGTGTAAGTCCTACTTACCCATAACAGAACTTGTTTGAATTTCTTCCCTGCTGTAGTAGCCGCACCCACCCACCATCCTTTTTTGTAGATAGCTGAAGTGGGACATAACCTCCTTTATTACAGTTGTTATTGTTGTTTGGATTATTTTTATGGTGATTGTTGGTTCGGGATGAATCTATCTTCCTTTCTCTGGGCAGTAAAATCCTGAAGATTTACCTCACTCTGGTTGCTGATATACTTCCCTCCAGAAAGGGTGCAGTCTATCAGCAGCCAGAGTGAGTGAGAGGGATAAGAGTTTGAAATTTGGCAAGCTGGCCGGGTGCTGTGTACTTGGCAGGACATTACCCAAAGGCTTCTGCAGCAGTGAAGAAATTTGAACATCTACTGCTATGGGTAGAAAAGACTTACACAATTTTACTTTCTGCTTGTGTAAACTTAATACTGTGACTAAAGGAGTTATTTTTGGATGGGCAGGGACCTCTCTTTACACAGTGTGACAACTTACTCGCCATTTTTTTACATTTACTGTCAGTGTTTTTATTTTACTAAAAGGATTGCTGACAGGGAAATTGTGTGCTGTTTGTGCTTTTACTTTGTGAACAGGCTGGGACAATAAGTGTTAGTCTGCTGCTTGTTTACATGAGGTGACAACTTACCTTCCAACTGACTCAAGCTAGCCACGCTTACACCTTTTGGCTTCTCTTCCTTGGCTATAGCATAAATATTTTCTCCAGTCCTGCTTGTTCCATTCCTGCTGTTCCTAAAAAGAAAAAACAAATATCAAGGAGCCCTTGCTGAGTACATGGGCTCAGTCTCTGCTTTAGCTTCAGCCAGTATTGGGTGAACCTACAGTAACCACTGGTTGTTCCTCAGAACATTCACTTACCTCTCTAGCCTCATTTAGTGCAGTCCTTTTGGTCACCATGAACTGAGGGTCAGCAATGTCCTGTTTAGCTGTTCCAGTGTCTGATTTGGATATGGAAAAAACATCTTCTCTAGGGTTAGGAGACACTCTGGGAGGCTCCTCATGGGGTAACTGAGCAAAGAGACTACTTTGAGTCGGTCTTCTTCCATAGGGACTCCTGTTGTTGTCTTTTGGCTTTTCCCGGTGAGGGGTCGCCATGGCGGAACTCCGGTCCGCTAATGATTGGCAGCAGATTTTTACGTGCCGAGTTGCCAGCTCTGACGCACAGCCTTCAACGAAGGTACACCCATTCACGCATGTCTCCACACAGAAGACGCTCTAGCTAAGAATCGAACAGGACAACGTCTTACTGTGAGGCGACAATGCTACCGCAGCACCACCACCGCAGCAGAGACTCCTATTAAGGAAAAAAAAACAACAAAAGATTTAACATTCCTTATTTCACATGGTAATCACAGTTAAAAAAGATTATTTTGTTATCTTAGCAAAGCATATTACATGCTATGAATCCTGGTGCCCAGAAGCCATTACAACTGAGCTTCTCCTGTAAACAGATAACTGAGGATATTGTATCCGATGATTCTGATAAGTCCATCTGTCTGATTGTGAGGAAGGTATTAACTTTTACCATCTTGTGGAGGAATTTTCTTTTAATCAGACCATACCAAAAATGAATGATGTATTTTTATGGGAACAAATAGATGCTCATCCCTGAACTGAGGAGATATTCTGATATTGTTACAAATGGATATTCTACATTCATCACCCATCCCTTCTATACTGCCAGTCTTGGAGGATGTTTTGAATGCTGCCTGTAATCATTCTGATAGAAAGCCATCAATACCTAAAAAACAGATAAAATGTATAAAGTGCTCAGACTAATGTATTTCTTTTCTGTCACCTTAGATCAGACCCGGCTGCACTATCCACTGCATCTACTGCTGGGAACGGATTGGTATTGAACACCAGCCCATCATCTGGTGACAAGGTAGGCAAGGTGTTATAGCATCTAGGTAAGAGAATGTTTTCTTTTACCACTTTGGCTTTCAGAATTCTCAGTTACCAGGCATACATGTGGAAGTTTATGCTTTGTTATATGGACAGTCTGAGGAACTTGCTTCATCTCTTCCTATACAAGATTTATTTTTTAATCATACTGTTTTAACCTTGTCCCAAGTATCCAAACATGCTTTGAAGAGTGTGTATAACTGAACAGACAATGTGTCTAGGACCACTGCTATTGCTACAGTGTTGAAAAGATATTCTTGGGTAGGAAACCAAACTTTTGCCGATGAGGTAAAGTCTGAAATATTAGATTCTGCTTTAAATATGGTGATATTATTTGGTTCATATGCTGTCTAGGTTCACTGATTGAGGGAGTTTCTAGATTTTTCCTGTTCTCCAATACAAATATTATAGGTCTCCCTCTTTCACAAAATTGCCAAATAAGCAAAGCCACACATATTCTGGTAAACAAGGTACAACAAAGAGATGTCAGGAGGAAAATAGCAACAAGAAACAGGGTCCTTTCAGGAAAAAGGTACAGACAAACAGTACAGATTGACTATGCCATCATTCTTTCTCCTCCATTACCCCCCCCAGCAATATCTCTTGAAATCCATTTCACAAATTGGTCCTCAACATCCTCCTTTGTCAGAAGATTATCTCAGACTTTTGGGTGTTAAAAGTGGTGCAGAATAAACAGAATATTTTCCTCAGGTTCTTCAGTCTTTACACACTCAAGGAGTCAGTAAGTCAAAGGGGCAAAGACTTATTTTCCTGAATGTTTCTAGTTCCAAACAAAGAAGGTCTTGGAGAACATCTTTCCTTTCTAAATATGTCCGTGAAAATACCCAAATTCAAAATGTTGACCTTATAGAACCTGTTACACCTCATTCCTCCCATAAGTTACATCATGGTAACACCAGACTTGAAATATGCTTATTACCACAGCCAGAGGATTCAGAAAATTGCTAAGGTTATCTGTTTCTGGGGCAAATAATCACTTATGTCCATTACTGTTTATATTATCTACAGTTCCAATGGGGTTCAGAAAGTGCCTAACTCCTATCATAGTTTATTGCAGACTAAGTGGCATCCACATTTTTCCTTATTTAGATGACTTAATTATCTTTACAGAGTCTTTGTCTAGATATTGAGTCATTAACATTAGTTAGGTCTTCTGGCCAATCATGGCTACCAGATAAATATTTGCAAAATCCACCTCAGCTGCCTTATAGATACTTCTCTTCAAAAGGTTTTTTTTTACTCAACAGATGTTAAATTCTTCTCTGGAAGCTTTCCTGAACTTTTCTAATGAGTCTCAGACTACTGCAAGAGAATTTCTCAGGTTCCTAGGTTTCATGCCTTCTGTGATTCTCATGATTACCCCCTAGACAGGTTGCAAATGAGAAAGATGAAGTAGTTTATATAAAATAAAACACATAAATCAAGCATTTGGATCCTCTGGAGCATCAAATTCCAGTTTTGGGGTTACTAAAAAGGGAACTGCATTTGTGGAGACAACAAATTTAGCTGAATCCATCTACCCCATTATCTGCTCAGACCCCAGACCGATATCTCACCACAGATGCTTCAGATTTTACTTGGGGAGCAGTTTTTATGAAGATAAAGGTACAAGGCCTGTGCAGTCATTTTGACAGACCAAATCACATCAATAAAAAGGAAATATTATGTTCCATGCCTTGAAATCACTTCATTACCTATGGTCTTCAGGACCTCTTCCAGTAATTGCAGATCATAGTACAGTCATGTGGTACATTAACAAGTAGGGAAGTACAAAGTAATACCCCCTTTGAAGGCTGGCTGTGATTGGCTTGGGAGTTAGCTCTTCAGCTACAAAGCCTGTGGAGCCATTCAGACACACCAAAGCACATCAGTAAAAAGGAGATATTGGCTGTGTTCCACGCCTTGAAATCACTTCAACACCTATGGTCTTCAGGACTTCTTCCAGTAATTATAGACCATACCACAGTTATGTGGTACATTAACAAGCAGGGAGGTACAAAGTCTTACCTCCTTTGTAGGCTGGCTGTGATCAGCTTGGGAGTTAGCTCTTCAGCATTCCATAACCATCCAAGCATCTTTCCTTCTATCTGAGCAAAGCATAGAGAAGGCAAGCTGGACAGGAACAGGAAAATCCCTCATTAATGGAAACTGAAAGAAGGGGGCTTCAAGGAAATGATGGACTTGTGGGGAAAATCTCAAATATATTTGTTTACTTACTTTCAAAACAGGCAACTAGACAAATGTTGCTCCAGGGCTCATTGCAAGCATGCCTTTTAAAAAAGATACATTTTTATCCCCTTGGAAGGGAATTTTCCTTTAGGTTTTTCCACCCTTTCCACTGATAACCAGGCTAATTCTGAAAATTCAGAAGGATTCCCCAAAAATTATTGTGGTGGCCCCTTTTGGCCTACAGTTGTGGGGAAAATCTCAAATAGATCTGTTTACTTCCTTTCAAAATGGGCAACTAGACAAATGTTGCTCCAGGGCTCATTGCAAGCAGGCCTTGAAAAAAAATAAAATTTTATCCCCTTGGAAGGGAATTTTCCTTTATATTTTTCCACGCTTTCCACTGATAGCCAGGGTGGTTCTGAAAATTCAGAAGGATTCCCCAAAAATCATTGTGGTGCCCCTTTTGGCCTACACAAGATTGATTCCCCCTTCTTGTGGAATTGGCCAAGAGCAATTATCACAAGTTTCCTCGCAGACTAGATCTACTCAAACAAACCAGGGGGAGTCTAATACACCAAAGTCTCAATCAACTCAACTGACTGACTGGATGATTAAATTCTAATACCATTTAGGCACTTATTTCATGACGATGTGCAGCAGGTACTAAATGAGGCAAGAAAGCCTGCTAGGAGAAGATCCTATATTACTAAGTAGAAGTTATTTTGTAGTTGGTACCTAATCAATAACCAGAGACCCTTCAGGGATTTTGTGCCATTGGTACTCAAATATTTGTAAGAGTTATTCTCCTCTGGCCTCTCTTATTCCTAAAGGTAGTTTATCTTGTAGTCATTAAGCATGTTCACCCACAGATCCTTTACTTTCTTCTCTGTTTGGTAAACCAGTTTCTGAAAGAATTTTTACAATTGCGACCTCGTTGTAAACAGGTTGCTCCTCCTTGGGATCTCAACTTTGTGCTGGAGCAATTGAATATGTCACCTTTTCAACTCACCCATCAAGATGATATAAAGTTCTTGACTTGGAAAACTGTACTCGTCATTGCTCTGACATCTGCAAGAATAGTATCTGAGTTGCAAGATGTCATGGTTGGTGAGCCATATCTGATTTTCCACAGGGAGAGGGTCTCTTTAAGAGCAACCCCCCTAATTCATGCCCAAAGTGGTTTCAGAGTTTACTTTGAATCAAGCCATCAGTCTCCCAATTTTGTACCCAGAACTTTAAAATCAGGGAGAAAGGATTCTGCATTCTCTGGGTGTGCATAGGCAGCTCAGGTACTATCTTGACAGAACGAAGACCTTTAGAAAAAGCTAATCAGCTATATATTTCTTATCAAGGGACAAAAAAGGGGCATCCTTTGTCTAAGCAGTCGCTGTATCAAGGCACATTCTTGAAAGAGCCTTGTCTTCTTCAATGGAATTCTGAAAAGGGGTGGACTCTAGAAGCTAACTTTTAGAGAAAGCTACATGGTCCTCCAAACATTCTTTTATGTAAACATTACAAACTCAATTCCTTTTCTAGGTTCAGGGGTCCAGCTTTGCTAGGACTATTCTCCGGGGGTTCCGTCCTGGATCCGTATCCTTCCTCCTCCCAGGTTGAACAGAATTTGTTAATCAACTCAAATAGCCTAAAGACTACTGTAGCAATGGGAATGATAAATATAGTACAGTTAAGTTGTGCTTCCCCATAACAGTAGATGTTCAAATTCTTTACTGCTGCAGTAGCCATACAGACTCTCCACCCCCTTCTTGCAAATAGCTGTAATTGGGATATAAAGTAGGGTTATGCCTGTTTCTACTTTATATGTTTCTTTGTTGGGATTTTTTTATCAGAATTATTAGGCTCTTCCCTTTCTGTTAGTGGGCAAGACATTTCTGAAGCAATCTTCACTCTGACTGTAGTGATTTCCTTCTTTTAGCAAATCAGCAGTCAGAGTGAAGGTGTAGGAGTGGGTGGGTGTGGGGAGCAGAGCTTTGTGATGCTGTCCAGCCATTGTCTCCTATGGAGAGAAACAACCCATATAGCCTAAAGGCTACTTTCAGCACTGACAAATTTGAATATCTACTTTTGTGGTTATGTGCAACTTACACAACTGTATTTTATCAAACAAAAATAAACTGAAGCAGTGTGATATAAGTTCTGTAGAGCAAATTATCAATCCTGCTCAGAAGGTAAGTGTATACTGAGATTACTTATATAGCACAAGCCAGTTTATAAAGCCAGGTTGCTGTGATAACAAAGAAGGTATCTTTCCCTTGCAACACACAAACACGCACACACACACACACACACACACACACACTTTAATCTTGTATTCTTAGTCTTTTGTTATTGTGGTCATTAAGTCTTATTTTGTAGCTGTAATTCATACAGTCTTCTAAATGAAACATGAGCTGCATGTACTTTCCAAGTATTAATATGAACAATAATATAACTAAACTGGTAGTCTGGGAGGAAAGTTCAGATATTTCTGTGTCATTTTGATTAATGTCTCTGTGCATAATAATGATAAATACTTGCAGCGTATATATTTTTAATTCCTTGTCCTTGCAATATAAAAAATTCCTAGTTTTGAGTCTGCTTTAGTATTAATTACCAAGAAGATTACAAAATGGTCATTGTGTGTATTCTTTTTCAGTCTTGGACTTACACCCTTTGAACATTTGATAAGTTTATTTATAAAACCTCTGCATTACAAAAAACAAATCGACTTAGGAAAAGGTAAATACACTTTGAAGAAGTTAAGAAACATTAGATAATGGAAATAAAGCTGGCTGTGTTAAAAGACATGCTGCTGATAATACCTTTTCAGGAATGTGCAGTTGTGTTGACAGTCAGTGAGTGAGTAGCTAACTAGGCTAACAGACTGGAATGTTGTTACCTTGGCCTTATTCTAAATTGCTAGAGCACTGCTGTGTGGAGCTATTGTTTATTCAAGTTTCCAAGATGGATTTAAATGTTGGATTTGATGTGTTTTGAGGTGCTGTCAAGGTACCTGTACGTAGTTACTAGACTTGCCATTGAGGAGTGTAGCCCAAATTCAAAGTTGCCCCAAACACTGTCTGGTTAAATGATTTGCTCAAGGTTACACACTAAGCAAATGAAAACTGAGGGAATCAAACCCTGTACCACAGGAATTGCAGCTCAGAACCTAAGCCCTGCCAGAATGGAAGGACTTGAGAGCTGGGCAAGGATGATGATTGAAGCAGCTGATTAAGCAAGTGATTAAAAAGTGAGAGAGACAAAGAACACTGGTTGAGTAATACTACTGAGTGGAACTTGAAATCAAAATACAGATGGCCATCTTGTACTTTTGTGACTTTATTATATAAAACTTCTAGGGATGTAAATAGTTTATAACCTTATGTTTAGTTCAGAGAACACAAGCCCATAATGCCTTCTGTTTTCAGCTGTTTAATTCAGGACTTGAAGTTCAAGCAGTGGTTCAGAACTTCTCGTGAGCATTGCGACAATCCAGTTTTAGAAAAGATGAAACGAGATTTTCTGTTATAGACTGCACATGGATATGTAAAAGCAATAATTGCATGCTATGATTATTTTTCTTGGCAATGTTTGCACCAGTGTTTTCTAGTTTTAATTGAAAAGCTGTTAATTATGTTATTTTTTTAACATGGTTTCCATTCTAGACACGGGTTGCCTGCATTAATTCTCATTTAATCCATATTATTTCTTACTTAATGCAAACATACATTTGCACCAAAAGAAGTAGAGCTATGGTTCATTAAGTCTTCTTATGTAGACTAACCTGCATTTACCCCTCCCTTCACCTACTACAGTCCACCATCCATCTCTTTAAATTTCAGATCACCATCTCCACAAGTGAGTTCTGTTTTTCACTGGTCTTATCCTCTGCACATCTTCAACTGCCTCATATTTCTGTACTTTGCATACCCCTTTGTGCTTCTCAGTTCTGCTACACCCATATAACCTTAATATTTTCTTAGCACAGCATTATTCATTGGCCACAAATTCACAGGCTCATACCACGTTTATGACATAATGGGTCTCAAGAAGCTTTGCTGCAGTTGTCCCATGCTGGATCTTATACATAACCTGTGTAGCTGTATATATAATTTTAAAGGTGGATAACAGATACTTTTTATGGGGAGAGGGAGTTTATTCCAAAGGTGAGAGACTTTCAGTAATGAATTGGCCCTGTCTGCTAATTGTCAACAGAGATTTTTCATGATAATTGTATTTATTTTTTTGTTAATCTTCCTTGCATTATAATGTAGATACAGTGTTATAAAGAGGATAGGATCAAGACCCAGAATGCAAAACCTGGGACAAGGAAGTTCCTTAATTCCTTTACAATAACTCAAGCATCCAAGCTCATCTGCTCTTTTGGCTGTCTGTCTTTGTACCGTTTCAAGTTGAACAAGCTGGTTTATTAAGGGCATACAGATAGGGAAACTGTACTCAAGATTTGGTTGAACCAGTTGGCCATAAAAGGGAAAGATAACCTTATTAGCCTGACAGTATGTCCTGCAGCAAATAATGAGAGGTATACTGAAGAAATTACTACTGTGGTGACCTACTGATCAAAGAAAATATATCTGTAGTTAGGTTCACTATCAAAATGTAGAAGTTCAGTTTGGCAAACATAGGAATGCCGAATGTGTGTTGGCTGATTCCTGTATTGCTGAACTGCAATTCAGTGACTGTCCTTTAGCGAATGCCACTTTGCATTTACTCATATGAGGTTGATATTACGAATATAGATTGCGGTACACTGCAGATCAGGAAATTTACCCTTTTCCTCACCGTAGTGTGGTCCCGGAGTTGGAAAATATAATTTGCAGGAGGTGTTGGGGGTGCAGGGGGTCTGGCTCCCCCTGCAAAAACATGAATTAAACTGATGTGCAGTACTGAACTGCATACATTCATACTGCTGGTTAGCAGGCAGATAAGTGGCAGCAGGTAAACTTTCAGTAATGTCGAAGCCATTGGTTCAGTCATTTAGAATTGTCGTGTTTTTGACATGTGTAGCTAATTAGTATACAGGAATTCGGAATTTTATTCGATGTTTGTGTATAAAATGTGTTCTGTCATTCAAGTTTTTGATAGTAAACCCATAGTTATTATACCAGAAGTGGGTTTTGTATGATACCCACAGAAGTATTAATGTATTTATGGGGATGAGAACAATTGTTCCAAATTTCAAAGCATCAGTGAACTTGGTCATACAAAAGGTATCCAATCATTGCACCTAAGAAAATGGTAGCAAAAAAGTACCGGATTGAAAACAAACCAATCTAGCATCCTAATAGTGACTTCTACTGGTTTGGATATTTAACCAACCACCTTGTGTGTAAGATGTTAAATGCCTTGGAAAGATTCAGGTAGGTTGCATAATCCTGTCAGTTTCTCAACTAGTACAGCTGTGAGTTACTCAAAGAAGCTGACCAGGTTTAGTAGGCTTCATCTGCTATCAGCAATCCCATACTGACACATTTTTAGGAGTAATAAATTACCAATATCATGGTGAATTAGTTTCTAAAGTCTTTTCTCAATAATCACGCATGTGATCCTGGTTAAGGCTGGTGGATCTGTAATTTTTTCTGGATCATCTGTGGAGCCACCCTTATAGATAGGATCTGGTATGGCCTCCTGTTATATTTTAGTGATGATGCCAGTAAGGAAACATTTGGGTAGTCTGAGGGTTTTTTTTGTATCAGTGATAGATCAGCCAGGGTCTGGGTCAACAGAACTGGTGTTTTGATAATGGGTGATACATGAAGTTTGCAGTCTTGCTACAGTACAGGTATACTTTGTGTGCCAGTATATTAAAAACTGAGCTCAATTTGCTTGCATGGATGCTGGAAATGTCTTGATTGACGTTTCAAGTATACTATATTTTGAGGGGACCCATGTGTGGGATAAAACATTTACCAGCTGCTTTTGTCTGTTAGTAGTAAAGGGGAAATCCTGGGGTAAATGTTATGTTTCCCATCCATAGATCCAAGTTGCGCTTGAATACTTTTTATCCCCCTAAAAACTTTTCATATGGCCATGCTACAGTCCATGTTTCCTTGTCTATAGAAGGAGATTGTATGTGCTGTTTGGTCTTTCATGACTTATCTACATATCAGAATCACCAAGGAGTCCAGATGTTTTTTATACTTCTGTATAACAGCCAGTCATTATCAGTTCTGGACATTTCAATTCAATTTCTTAGCTTCCAGGGTGTTTGCCAAATGCATGTCCATAGTTACAGAGAACCAAGACTAATTGTAGCTTGGGGAGTTCTACTGAATATTTTCCATTTCTTGGAAATAATAGTTGAGCACTGCTAAGTCCCAGTAATTGCAGACACTGATCCTTATGAGATATACCTTCGACACTTTATCCTGCAAAGCACATATCCATTAGGGCAGCATTCTTCTTCTCTAACCTGAAGCATTCCAGATTCTTTATTCTCAATCAGTTACAGTGACTCTTTGTCTCAGAGTGTTAGGCCTCATGGCAACCAGTGTTTACAAAGTCCCTCATGCTAGTTTCTGCATGAGGGTTCTCCAGTGGATTGGTAAGGTGCAGTGGTCTTCAGTAACATGTCCATTGTCTCAACAGTTAAAAATTCCAAGGAGTGCATGATACATTTACAATGGTGGCTCCATGGAATTGTACCCTTGGTAACCCATTTCAAATTCCCACCACCAGCATTGTCTGACACCATGGATGTCTTTTCTGCAAGGATTTGGGAGGGCACTGTCAATGACAGATAACCCAAGGTGTTTGGCCACAGATGTAGGGCAGTCTGCAAATTGAAGTGTGGACCTTCTCACTTTAACAATGTTTCAGGACTCCCTACCTCAAGATGCAGTCGCCATTTACACTGACAACATAGATGTGGTTTGGTATGCAAACAAGCAGGGGGGGCTCACTTCTAGTCCCTCTGTTAAGAAATGATGAGGATATAGGAATGGGCTATGTTGAAGTGTCACATTCCTGGGAAAGGCCAGTTTTCTAGTGGACAGCCACAGTCACTGCTGATACCTTTACCTCACACATGGTCTTTCTGCCCATCTGTAGCACAGAAGCACTTCCCTTAGGGGCACCTCCTGCCAAGAATCCTTCACCCTCATGGGAACTATCTCGCTTTGAAATAATGAACCATATCCACCTTTAGAAACTCCTGCTAAAGTGGAATTGAATTACTTGTCTTAGAAGATTCAAAGTCTAGTAGCCAATACTTCTACTACAAGAATTCCTGAAATGTTTGAAGACATCTTACCTGGTCTTCCATAAGGACAAAACCTTAGTCAGT
This sequence comes from Protopterus annectens, assembly GCF_019279795.1. Classification (NCBI taxonomy): domain Eukaryota; kingdom Metazoa; phylum Chordata; order Ceratodontiformes; family Protopteridae; genus Protopterus; species Protopterus annectens. The sequence continues at coordinate 314,728,349 of NC_056751.1, forward strand.
CCATTCATTTGCCTGTATTCATCATTAACCATTCAAACAAAAGTGAACATATATATTGAATATACATATTGAAAAAAAAAAAAATATATATATATATATATATAGATATGGTTTCACTTCAGAATCTTGAAATATTACAATACTGAACTTCATAACCCAATATCCTGAAAATTCAAAATCCTGAATCACAAAATATTGAAAATATACAGGACACAAGGAATGATTATATTACAGTACAAGGACACAGAGAAACACATACAAGACAAAGGATAGCACTTTTCACCAAGTATGGGCAACGGGGCAAGCCCTCCTGCACCCCGTGCTAATTAAATACATAAACTCCAAGATTGCATTCCACAGAAAAAAATGGCAAACATACTAGCACGTGTTCATAACTGCCTGTTTTAACCTTAGCAACATTCCCTTTTAACTTGCTATACAGTAAAGTGCAATCTTGGAATTGATATATTTAAGTAGTAGGGGGTGTGGGAGGCACAGCCCCCCCACATGGGGAGTGCAGGGGGGCTTACCCCCCACTTATATTTGGTGGGGGTCTATATCATATATTCGAAATTCCAAAATATCGAACACCGTAAGTTTGAACTTGGAATTTCGAGTATTGATAACATCAAACGCTCAGAATAGCGAATTTTTTCCCAGAAGGAAAATTCACTGTTTTGAGAAACATACACACAACACAAGCACACCAAAATAAATAAACCACACACATACAGTTAACAAAACCCAACCCCACACTAAATCATACATACATTACTAACTTCCACTTACCTTAACCTGCACCCTAACCCTAAGTTCCGTAACTATCGCACACATACCCTACGAATCTATACACAAACAATCTAATTAATACACACACACATACAGTTAACAAAACATAACCCTACACTATACCATACATACATTACTAACTATCCACTTACCTTACTCCGCAACCTTACTCCGCATCCTAACACTAAAGTCCATGTGCCACTCCAGTAGTCATAATCTTCTCTCTGCAGCCCACCACAGTGGAGGAAATAGCGAAGCCATGGAACGGCCCACCGAAATTTTGCCCTAGGTAAGATTTTGATGTTTCGGGGCTTCGCTATTTTCACCATTCGATGTTTTGGGTTTGATATTTTCACTTTCGATGTTTTACATCTTCGAAGTTATGATATAGACCCTTTGGTGGAATGTAATCTGGTTTGTGTTCTCTGTAGTCATTATATGTATCCTGTGTGTTTTCAGTCTTTTGGGATTCAGAATTTAGAATTTTCAGGATTTTGGGCTTCCAGAGTATGACATTTTCTGAAATTCAGGATTGTGATATTTCAGGATTCTGAAGTGAAACCATATCCATACATACTATATATATATATATATATATATATATATATATATATATATATATATATATTGCATGGATGTTGGCAAATAGCTCAGATCTTCTGTGGCCAGAATCACATCAGTTAGAATGGATTCGTAACTCTTTGTCTCATCTTCCTAATAAAAAGTGCTGCCTTTCTGTATTGCACTAAGGTTAATTAATACCATTGGTCATTCTCCCTTCTGCTCTTCCCTGAACACTCCTCTCCCAGCATATATGTATCTTTAAAATCTATTGCCTTGCATGACCTTAATGAAACAACAACTGACACCTGTCTACCCATTCTTTGAGCCATCATAGCTCAAGACTGAGGCTGGACCATCTTCCCTCAACCTGCAACATTTTTTACCGATTCTGGTGCTTTCAGTAGACAAGCTGATTAAATTATCTGAAACCTATGTTATATTAGCAACATATATCCTGAACAGTACTGACTCCAGGACTAATCCCTGTGCCACTCCAGTAGTCATAATCTTCTCTCTGCAGTCCATGCTGTTAAACATTACCTGTAGCGTACTTACATTTTACCAGCTTCCTAACCATATTATCATTCTAGCTTGCACTGTGGGAGATTTGTCCTTGCTGTTAAACATGTCCTGTCATTATATTTTTCCAACTTTCTAACCATATTATCATTTTAGCTTGCACTCTGGAATATTTGCACATACTCTTAAACATGTTCTGTGGAAGCCTTACATTTTAAGAGCTTCCTAACCATATTATCATTTTAGGTTGTAGTCTGGGAGATCTACCAATCATTGAATGCTAAATGCAGCAATATAGCCAATTCCATTTTATTAAATCTGCAAGTTCCAGAATGTTTTTGCATTCATCACCTGTACTGTGAGGCTGCAGTTGTATGAGCCATTTTTCACATTTGAGGATATTTCATTTTTTCACAGCAGTATGAACCTAGAGTTAGTGTATATATAAATAAAGGAGTGTGTGTGTGTGTGTGTGTGTGTGTGTGTGTGTGTGTGGGGGGGGGGGGTGCTCTAGGGGAACTTGCCCTTTGAGAAAATAATATTTCGTGTATTAATAGACTTGTTGCTTCGATTTTGGATGAGTTTGACTCTTCTTGTTTACTGAGAATGGGACTTATAGCAGATTTATTGCACTCCAGTCCTCTTTAAGTTTGCTACCAACCACTTTTGAGGCACAGTGTGGAATGTCTTGATCCAATGCTGTCTATTTTCACCTGATTCAACTGTGGGTTGTCTGATCCAACCGGATCTGACCTCAGCACTGATCTGGAAGCTTTTCGGTTCCAAGGCTCTGACTCCTCCCCTACCCATAATTCCCGGGTCTCCACCCTACTACCTTAGATCTCGTTTGCCATCTGAAATGCTTGGTTGCACATCTGAGGGCTCCTCTTCTATGTATCCTTTGTGGTACTTTTTCTCCAACTCCTCACTTACTGAGAGAGTTTTGCTCTCTCTAGTTTAGGATATAATTATCATTCGTTTTTTCTTAGGTAGTTTAGGTGTCTACGTAATAGTTAGTATTTCTCATAGTTAAGTGTGCTTTTCATAAAGTTTTATAGTAGTGTTTATAGAAGTGCTTAGTATAGTTGTACTTAGTGTAAGAATTAGCTACTAGTTTGGTCAGCCAATAATTATTTTTGTTATTACTGTGTGTGTGTGTTAGCGTGTTTTATATTTTTCCTTATGGCTGATGGTCAGGGATTTAAAAAGAGTACAGAGTGTGGGTTTAAGCTCCCCGCAGGACCCACACTCCTTATGTGTATAATGCTTAAGGGTAGTCCGTTTTGGATACTTCTTGCCAAGCCTGCACTTCTTTCAGCACTAGAGCTCTACAGACTCGGCATGAAAAACTGATAATTAGGGACTCCTTCCTCCCCAGATAGGGTCTGCCTTCCCTACTGCTTCCTCTTCCACTTCATCTCCCAGAGCCAAAGACAAGAAAGCCAGGAAGAAACCAGATACAAAGAGAAATATAAGGAAAAGTCAAAGAAGAAAGGGGACACCGAGAAGTCCCGTAAGAGGTCTCTGGATCCTTCACAGTCATCAGAATTGGATCCTAAGGAGCCGACAGTCTCTCAAAGCCAAATGTTTCTTACTCTGCCCATTCTCACCAGAATGGGTTAGCCCCAGACGTCACTGTCCTATTATTTGGCAGAAGTGCTACTCCGGACCACCATTGGTGATATTGTTGTCCCAGTCTTCGAGGAGTTTGATGGAATAGGACATCAAGAGAATGATGAGAAAATTCCTCTGGACACAGATACAACTTGGGGTTCTCTCAGTACTGTCTGGGAATGTACCAAGTGCTTTTCCATCTACCCCTCCTTTATGCTCTTTCCTGGCACCAGTTCATCATTCGGTACTGGTAGTTCCGGGCCCGATCTACCCCGAAGCACCTTTGAGCCAATAGTTCAAGTAACATCGATGCTAAATGGTTCCTTTCTTTTTCTTTCAGTCAAGCCTCTGTTTCATTGCTTGGGGGGTGGGGGTTGACCCTGAACTTATTGGAACCATTTTTTCCCCACAGGGCTTCAGCAGCAGATAGCTTGGTGCTGAGATCAGTCTCAGGGTCAAGACTCATTAGCTCTGATGTTTCCATTATGTGCAAGGTCAGGACTGAAACTATGGAGATGATGACATCTTCAGCCTTCCATGCTTTCTGTCATGTGCTGGCGATACTGAGGGAAAGGTACTCCCTTCAAGGTCAGTACCTTCTGAACTCTAGCTTGGTTCAGCTTCTGTTTCTCATCCCATCTGTCAGAAAGGGACAGTTGGTCCCACAGGCTTCCCAGATTTCCAGCTATGTTAGTTCCCAATCTGATTCTGAACCCTCTAATATCCCCCCCCCCTCAGGTGGTTCATAGAAAATAAACATGCAAATAGAAGCACCTAAATTCTTCACATGAGTCTGTTACGGAAGATATGGATTTGGGTGAGGGTGAGGGCTCCCCAAGTTCCCCCCTCTGAGGATGTCACATTTGGAAAGATACTGGAAATGATGAAACAGAGAGGGAGATGGTCCACACTTGGACTTTCTCCGGACAGATCTGTGTTTCTGGAAGTGTTTGGGTCTGGCTCATCTTCCTTCTGGGTGGTATCATCCATTGATCTGATGGCTCAATAGGCATGGAAGGATCCTGAGATGATGGAGCCTATCCTCAAGAAACCTGACAAAATTCTCTTCACTCCCACAGATGGAAAATGTTGGAGCAAGGGTCCTCCAGTAGATGTGATGGTTGCAGCAGTTTCCAAGAAAAAAGAACTATCAAAACAGAATTCCTCATTCCATCCCCCTAATAGAGAGTCTAGGGCGATGGACCACTTTGGGAAATGGACTTCCACTTCAGCAACCTTTGCTGTCAAAGTGCTGAATTATTTAGCTTATGTCACCAGATTTCAGAGAGATTTGGTGAAGAAAATTTCCAAATCTTTCTTGGAGGGATTCTCAGTAGATTTCCAAAAGACAGTGGGTTCCCAGCTATGCACTTTCCAGTCTTCATTAAATGTTACCAAGCAACTGCTGTCTAATGCAGCTGATGCTGCAGTTAGGGCTGCAGGCACTGGCATTGCCATTGCCATTCAAAGATATACTTAGCTGCACCGCTGTAACTTTGCGGAAAGTTTCAGGACATCATTCATTAATGCCCATTTTGATGGGTCCACTTTATTTGGACCCAAAGTTAAAGAAACACTCGCCAGGAGTCAGAAAGTCAGCAACACTCTCTACAGTAGGTATCCACTTCTGCATACCCCAGAGGTCCTATTCTAGGGATCAGTGAGCTGGAAATTGTGGCAGAGGAAGAGGCAATAATATCATGGATGTCATCCTGGGGCAGGGGCAGACCACAGAATCTGGGCTTTTAAGGACAATTCTTCAAAAAGCCCTTCCCACAAGCCTTGGAAAATATAACCACAGATTCATGGGTGCTAAATATTATCACCAGAGGTGATTCTTTACCATTTTCCCTTTCCCTTGTCAAAAGTAGAAGAGTTCCCAACATTCCACCCAGTCAATGGGAATTTGGAGCAGCAGAGATTTCCAAGCTGCTAGAAAAAAGTCAACCAGACAGTCCCAACAGATCAGATAGAATCCAGAGTCTACTTGCAGATCTTTTTAGTACTTAAAAAGACAAGCTCATTTTAGACCTGAATCATTTGAATCAGCATGCCAAGCAGACAAAATTCCAGACAGTCATGCTACAGTCCATTTTGCCTCTAATGAAACAGGATGATTGGATGCGCTCGATAGGCCTCAAAGACACATATCATCATGTGAAGATAGAGAAAAATTCAAGGCGGTTTCTCCATTTCTGGCTGGGAGCCACCACTACCAATTCAGAGCTCTGCCCTTTGGGCGCAGTACAGCCACCCAGGTGTTCACCAAAGTCATGGCAGTGGTAGCAGTGTATGTGCGCCTACTAGGGATCCATGATGTTATGTGATCTTATCTCGCCTACATTCTGACTGATGGGTTCGGAGCCGATCCTCGGCTCCGACTCGGCACGCTTATGCCAAAGAGCGAAGTCTCTTATTGGCTGAGCTTACTATATCCCAGGATGCACCACTACCAGTCCCCTAGATCTCGTTTGCCGCTAACAAGCAAAGACGTGGTCTCGAGCTGGCTGAGCTAAGTAGTGCTTTTTCACTTACTTTCCTGTCAGGAATTTCCTAATTCTTCAACAAAAAGCTGTTTTAACAGCTATCTTGTGTTTTTGGTGTTTGAGTGAGCATTTCTGTAAGTTTTTTGTGTAGTGAATGCGTTTTTTCTGACCAGAGGTCCCCTTTGAGTTCAAGGGCCTTCCCCTGTCAGTCCGTTGTGGTTTTTAGTCCCTTTTTACTTAGGGGTATTTGGACCCCTTTGGTTATTCGTGTCTATTTGTGACAGCCTTTGTTTAAAAAAAAAAAAAAAAGAAGAAGAGAAGAGAAGAAATTTTTTTCTGTCATTGTTAGTGTGTTTGATTTGGCTAGTTACACTAATTGGTTGCCATTATGTCACAGGCTCCTAGCCTTCAGGATTTAAAAAGTGCACTAAGTGCAGTTTCAAGATGTCAATCACAGATGACCACTCTCTCTGTGTGTACTGTTTGGGCGCCAAACATTTGCAGGAGTCCTGTAGCGTGTGCCACGCGTTTTCCTCGAGGGTCCTCCAAGAGAGGAAAAATAAACTTATATTAAAAGGCCTTATTAAACCCTCTTTTGAAGAGGCATTAGCTTCCTCTCCTTCTCCTGCTAAAAAGAAAAGGGCGTCGGCTCCGACCAGTCCGTCGGAACCGACCGCCAAAAGACATAGGCAGGCTTCTCCTTCGGCTCCACGGACTTCGGAGCCGAGGGCGGAACGGTCTGCCTCGATGCCTCCAGCCTCGACTCCTCTAGGTTCGGAGCCGACGGCTGGGGCATCGAGAGGCGGGTCACCTTCATCGGCTCCACTGATCTTGGAGCCGATGAAGGTTGTCCGCTCAGACACTTCCTCCTCGGCGCCGAAGCCCTCTTCGGCACCGATGGAAATTGGTTTGGACACTCCTTCGGCGCCGATAGTTGTCGAGTCGTTTCGGAGCCGGTCCCCTAGTCCCTTGGAGCCATTGGAGAGGCCTACTCGGACCCATTCGGTCTCTTCCAGGTCATCAAGGATGTCAGATTCGGACATAGACAGGGTGCTCCAAAGACTTTTCCAGTCCCCAGTCTTTCAGAAATTTGTTTCGGCTCCGACCCAATTGGCTTCGGAGCCGATAGCCCATTCCATTGCCATTCCTCCTCCGACCGCTTCGGCTCTGTCGGAGCAGGTGCTGATGGAGCCAGTGGAGATCCTAGGGTCGGCTCCGACCCTTACTCCAACCCCGGCCTTCGGGTCCGAGTTTAGCACACGGACTTCGGCCGGACCCGGGGGTGACATTTCGGGACCAATGCTGTCGGTTCCAAGCCTCCCTCTCGGTGCTTCGGCCGCGGGACTTCCGTCTGCGATCATGGCTCCGGAGACTGGACCCTCCCAGGATTCTGGGGGTCCTGCCTTCAGAGCTATGAGGAGTGCCTTGGCCAAGTCTTTTTCGGCCATCTCTACGGCTTTACCGGCACCTTCCCTGGGCATGGAGACTGGGTCTTTGGCAGTTCCCCTGTCCCTAGGCAGCGGAGCCCCGGGGCCTGAGGTTACCCCCACTGGGGGTTCCCCTCCTCCTGAGGGTCTTTCGGAGTTGTCTTCGGAGGAGCCCCCAAGGAAGAGATCGTGCAAGAGGAAGCACGTGGACTCCCCCGATGAGTCTCTTACATCGGACACGGATCTTGATGATGCGGAGGGGTCCCCAAAGTCGTCCTCGGATGATGTCTCATTTGCAGACATTCTAGAGATCCTCAAGCAACGAGGCGGCTGGAATTCCAAACCCCCCTCCGCTGATGAGTCGGTGTTCCTCAAGGCCTTCGGGGCTCAGCCCTCTGCCTCCTGGGTGTCTCCGCCCTTCGACGAGCTCCTGGATTTGGTTTGTCGGAGGGCGTGGGAACATCCAGATACTGTGGAACCAGTGCCTTCTCGCCCTAACATTTTTGTCTGCTCCACCCGAGAAGGAGTTCTTAACGAAAGGCGTGGCTGTAGATGCCATGGTGGTGGCATCTGCTACCCAGCAGGATGTGGCAGAGGCGTCAACGTCCGTCCATCCTCCTAATAAGGAGTCTAGGAGCATGGACCAGTACGGGAAGCGCACCCTGACTTCAGCGGCCTTTACTTTGAGGTCCCTGAATTATTTGGCACATTTCACCAGACTACAGAGGGATCTGGTCAAGGAGCTCTCAGACTCCCTCTCAGGTAACCTACCTGAGCAGCTAGCCCAGTCGGTTAGCTGTCAGTTGGCTATCCTTACCTCGATTTCTAACTCGTCCATGAGGCTCATTTCATATGTGGCCGAAGGGGCGGGCAGAGCGGCAGGCACAGGCGTGGCTCTACGGAGACAAGCCTGGCTCCGTTTGTGTCATTTCGCGGAGGCCTTCAAGTCTTACTTTGCTGATGCTCCCTTTGATGGGTCCTCTTTGTTTGGACCCAAGGTAAAAGACACTCTTACCCGCTGTGAGCAGGAGGGAAAGACTTTATCTGCCGTAGGAGCACGTTATTCCACTCCCTTTCGGCCTTATCCCAAGGCTAAAAGAGGAGGGAAGATGTGGTTCCGCAAATCACAGAAATTCTTTCCTCAACAGCAGGAAGATTCCCCATCCAGAGGCAGAGGACGGGGAAATTTTTCTGGGAGACGCCGTCCCAGAGGCGGCAGAGGCCCCCGCAACACTGGAGATCGCGAGTCCTTTCGTGGCTCTTCAGCCTCCCACACTCCATGAAGGATTGCCCGGCTGTGCTGCTCCGGAGCCAGTCGGGTGCCGTTTTGCCAAGCACCTAAAAGCCTGGGAGGCTATTACTCAGGACAGATGGGTGCTTTGGATTATTGCCGGAGGTTACACCATTCCCTTCACACACTCACCCCCACCGTCCAAAAAAATCCCGGACCCACCACCCAGTCAAAGGGAAATTGCAGCCGTAGAAGCCTTAAAGCTGCTAGAAAAAGGAGTCATCCAACCGGTCCCCACAGACCAGATCAGATCCGGAAATTACTCAAGGTTCTTTTTAGTGCCAAAAAAGACAGGGGACCTGAGACCCATTTTGGATCTCAGCAAACTAAACCAGTCTGTCATGAAGTCCAAATTCCGAATGGTCACTTTACAATCCATTCTCCCATTGTTGAAGGATGTTTGGATGTGCTCCATAGATCTCAAGGATGCCTATTATCACATACCGATACATCAGGCGTCCAGGAGGTATCTGCGCTTCAGCCTGGGAGACAGTCATTTCCAATTTTGTGCTCTGCCCTTTGGTCTCACCACAGCCCCCAGGGTGTTCACCAAGTGTTTGGAAGTAGTGACTGCTCACCTGAGGAGTTTCGGATTCCATGTGTTTCCCTATCTGGACGACTGGCTCCTGACTGCCACCACCAGGCATCTACTACTAGAGAACCTACAAGCCACCATCTCCCTGGGTGTTTCCCTGGGAATTACATTCAACTGGTCAAAGTCTGTCTTGCTGCCTTCTCAGCGCATAAAATTCATAGGAGCAGAGATAGACTCAAAAGTAATGCGGATCTTCCTTCCTACCGAAAGGATACAAACATTACAAAATCAGGTCCGAGCCCTGCTTCTAAGATCCAAAGCCCCAGCCAGGATGGTCCTGCAACTTCTAGGTTCAATGTCCGCCACGGTTCTCCTAGTTCCTCTGGCAAGGTTGCACATGAGGATTCTCCAGTGGCTATTATTGACACAATGGTCTTTTCAAGATCTTCCCCTCAATCATCACATACTGATTACAGAAACATGCAAACGGGACCTCCGCTGGTGGCTTCTGCCATCCAATCTGAATCAGGGAAGACCCTTTGTTATACCCCCTCCGGTGGCCACCTTGACTACGGATGCCTCCCAGACGGGGTGGGGGGGGCATTGTCTGGGCAGGTCAGCTCAAGGTTCTTGGCTTCCCAACGAAACATATCTCCATATCAATGTGCTGGAAATGAGGGCTGTACTTCTGTCCTTACAAGCCCTCCACAAGTTTCTCCCTCAAGGCATTATCGCTATCCACACAGACAACATGTCGGTAGTCTGGTATCTAAACAAACAAGGAGGGACCAGATCTTACCCCCTTTGCAGAGAGGCCATGAGGGTGTGGGAATGGGCAGTGGCTACCAAGCGTTTCCTGGTAGCGACCCACATTCCAGGCAAATCCAATGTATTGGCAGACAGACTGAGCAGGACTATTCTCTCTCCTCACGAGTGGTCTCTGAACGAAACAGTAGCAGCTCAGATTTTCAAAAAATGGGGGATTCCGTGCTGCGACCTGTTTGCAACACCACGAAATACGAAGTGCAAAAGGTTCTTTTCCTTGACCCCGCGTCAAGGGGAGACAGCTACGGATGCTCTAGTCCAACCTTGGCCAACAGGACTGCTTTATGCCTTTCCTCCGATTCCACTCCTCCCCAAAGTCATCCAGAAAGCTTCTCAATTGGGGTCCACAATGATTCTAATTGCTCCGTACTGGCCTCGTCAGGTATGGTTCCCCTACCTACAGAAATATGCTCTGGACGGTCCTTGGTTCTTGGACCTAATTCCGGACCTTCTGGTTCATCAGTCGGGAAAACAGCACCAGTCCCTTCACACTTTGAAATTAACAGCTTGGCTCCTCCACTTCCGACTATAGTCAGAAATCACACCTTGGACCCGGAAGTTATTCACATTTTATCTTCAGCCCACAAACCCACCACTAAGAAGTTGTATCACAGTAAGTGGAAGAGGTTTGCTATCTGGGCTCAACTCAGAGGATTAGACCCTATTACTGCCCCGATACCAGAGGTCTTTAAATTTTTGACATCCTTGTTTAATCAAGGATCTTCAGTCTCTACTATTAAAGTCCAATTAGCAGCTATCTCCAAATTTCACGATTCCACAGACCCACCGTTGATGAGCAGCAGATTATGTAAAACTTTCATGAAAGGTGCTGTGCTTTTAAGACACCCAGTTTTTCATCCTGCGCCTCCGTGGGATCTTGATTTGGTACTTCGTGCCTTAACATCTTCCCCCTTTGAACCGGCTGCTACATGTGAGTTGAAATATCTGTCTTGGAAAACTGCCTTCTTAATTGCAATTACCTCTGCAAGAAGAGTTTCAGAACTTCAAGCCCTATCTATCAAACCACCATACTTGATTTTTCACAAGGATAGAGTATCACTTAGACCTAATCCATCTTTTGTCCCAAAAGTTTGCTCTAATCTCTGTCTCCAACAATCTTTAGAGCTACCAGTTTTCTTTCCAAAATTTTCAAACAAAGCGGAATACACCTTCCATACATTGGATGTTCACAGGCAATTGCGCTTCTATCTAGATCGGACTCAACAAAGTCGGAAAATAGATCAATTGTTTGTGTCCTTTTCAGATAATAAATTGGGTAAATCCATCACTAAAGCTACTATTGCCAAATGGATCAGAGATTGCATAACTCAAGCTTATTCCTCTTCAAATAAGCAACTTACAACATCTGTCAAAGCTCACTCTGCTAGAGCTATGGCTACCTCTATTGCATTCCATTCCAAGCTCGCTATTTCTGAAATTTGTGCTGCGGCTACTTGGTCCAGTCTGCACACTTTCATTTCCCACTATAAATTGGATGTGGCATCTAAAGGACGAGCATCATTTGGTTCCACGGTACTCAGGAGTGTTTTCCAGTGAGCCACCCAGGATTTAGGTGCTAGGGACGCTGTCCCATCAGTCAGAATGTAGGCGAGATAGGATCACATAACATCTTTTAGTTATGTACTCACCATAACTTCAGATGTTTGGGATCCATCTCGCCTACATTCCTAATACCCACCCTCCTTCCCCCTGCCTTGGAGATCAGAAGAGATTGAACGGTTTGGGTTCTACTGTTTTTTATCTTGTATCATCTGTCAATGTTATATAAGCAGTGCATGCGTGTGTGCATGTATGTGGACAAACTAGATCTGGGGGACTGGTAGTGGTGCATCCTGGGATATAGTAAGCTCAGCCAATAAGAGACTTCGCTCTTTGGCATAAGCGTGCCGAGTCGGAGCCGAGGATCGGCTCCGAACCCATCAGTCAGAATGTAGGCGAGATGGATCCCAAACATCTGAAGTTATGGTGAGTACATAACTAAACGTTTTCCCATATCTTGATGCTTGGCTGCTCGCAGCTACAACTGATAGTCTCTTATTTCACCACTGGGACCTTTTGCTGCAACTATTGCAAAAGCTAATGATCACTGTCAGCATCCCCAAGAGATAGCTTACACCTTCTCAAAATATAGAAATTATCACATGCCACCTGCACACAACCTTACAGACTGCTCACCTTCAAATGTCCAGAGTTCTGTTTATACATCTCACTGCCATGCAAGTTCTTCACCATCCCTATCCTCTAGCAAGGTTAATCCTCCGGCTATTGGATCTCATAGCTTTCACAGTTCTCATTATCCCCCTTGCCAGATACTTTATGAGAGTCTTCCAGTGGACTTTAGTGGTACATTTGTCTCAAAGAATCCATTCATTCAATGCTAAAATAAAACTGACTTAGATCTGCAGACAGCATATATCTTGGTGTATAATGTCTCCTTTGGTGATGAATGGGAGACCATTCCAAACAAGTTCCCCAGTGGAAGTTGTGACAATGGATGCTTCCCTTCTGGGTGGGGGACATTTCAAAGGAAAAACAGTTTAGGGCACACGATCACACAGAAATGTCAATCTTCACATCAATGTTCTGGAGAGGAGGGCAGTTCTCCTACCATTTCAGGCCTTTCAGGATAGTCGCCCCAGACATGGGATTAAAGTATGGACATGCCAGTGGTCTGGTACATCAGTAAACAGGGAGGAACCCATTCTTATCCTTTATGCCACAAAGCCATGAGAGTCTGGCAATGGACAATGTCTTCACACCTCTTTCTTGAAGCAGTGCATATCCTGGGGTTGTCCAGTGTTCAAGAGGACAAATAGAGCAGATCTATCCGAATGCCTTACATGTGGTCCCTCAATCCAAAAGTGACAAGCTTGATCTACAGTTACTGGAACCAGCCTTGCTGAAATCTTTTTGTATCTCATTAAAGCCACAAGTGCAGCAACTACTTTTTCCTGATCCCTCCACACGGACAGTCAAATAGGGATGCTGTGGTTCACAAATGGCCCCTGGGTCTCCTCTGTGCCTTTCCCCAATGCCTCTAATGAGCAAATGTATACAGAAAGCAAGAAAGCGAAAGGCCAAGGTGATCCTCATTGCTCTTTCTGGCCTCAGCAGACATGATTTCTATTCCTGTGACCTCTTCTAATACATCCTAATGGGAAACTGGAACAATATCCAAATCTTTTATCTCACCCATCTGGACTTACTTTCCCAGGTCAGAAAGCCATAATGTTTACTGCTTGGTTCCTCCAATTTTAATGGTAGCCAGAGATGCTTGGCTTTCCCCCCTTAGTGGTTCAGATATTATCAGCCTCTCTAAAACACGCCACCTCTTAGATATTCCTTAGCAAATGGAATACTTTCTAGTTGGGCTTTATCCAAAGGTCTAGACCTTTTTTCAACACCTGTTCCATCCATTTTAGTGTTTTTATCAGAACTTTTTCACAGTAGATCTAGCTACTCAAGTTTCAAATTAGAGCTGGCAGCCATCTCGTGTTTTCATATAGGCCAGAACAACCGCAATGCTTCCTTGTTGAAGACTTCTAAAGTCTTTTTAAAAGGGACTTTCCTTCTTTGGCCCCCAATCAGAGAACCTACTCCTTCTCGGGACATTACTATTATGCTACAGTCATTCGTTCAGCTGCCATTTGAGGCAGTGGTTACAGTGGACTTGAAGTTTCTATCTTGGAAAACAATATTTCTGGTGGCTGTCACTTCAGCTAAGCATATATTGGAGATGCAAGCTCTTTCCTGTAGACCTCCTTATTTGATTTTTCATAAAGATAAGGTTTCACTGAGAACTAATGCGTCTTTCCTTCCTAAGGTGGCATCCAAAGTTAATCTAAACCAGGCCTTAAATCTACTGGTCTTTTTTTTTTCCACAATTTTCTAACAAAAGTGAATACATGCTTCATTTACTGGATGTCCCTCACCAGCTCAGACTCTGTCTCCATAGAAATAAGCCATTCAGGAGGTCTGTTCAACTTTTTGTGGCATTCTCCAAGAAAAAAAATGGGCAAATCAGTTGCTAAGGTTACTTTGTCTAAATGGTTATCAGATTGTATTACCTTTGTGTACAATAAAAAGGGCTTACGCTTACATTCTAAACCAAAAGATCATTCCACAAGAGCTGTGGCCACTTCTACTGCTAGCAAAATTCCTATTGATCGTATCTATGCAGCTGCTACTTGATCAGCAGTTCATACTCTTGTGTCACATTATAGGCTGGATGACCATTCCAGATCTCGCCTTTGGTTCCACCATTCTAAAGAATGCCCTTCCTTGATACCACCCGGGACTATATGCTTGGGAATCTGTCCCACAATTGAATCAAATGAAAATAGACAACACTGAATACAAACATTATTTACTTACCTTAATGTTAGATCCATGTTGTCTGACTTTCATCCATTTCAACATCCTTCTCATCTGTCACCTGCCAAAATTGTTACTAATTAAACTCCAGAAACTAGTTGACCTTGGCATTCCCAGTCAATCAGCAGTCACCACTGTCGGTGTACTGTTGCCATGCCATGACCTGGTTCATCTCATTTAGAAACCAAGCAATACACCTGTGCAGTGCGAATAAATTTTATTAAGAAACTAGAAACAAAAAACACACCTTTTAATATGAGTTCCACACATAACAAAACAATATTAAGCGCTTTTGTCTTCACACAGTGGGGACTTCATCAGAATATACTTTACATCATTAAATGTCAACTTAAATATACATCAAATAGCTTCCATTGGCTAAAATACCAAGCAATTACTAATAGCAGTTACCAAAATCAGGTACCTTAAAGCACCTCACTCTTTAATTGCCAGAAGGAAGTTATCTACGAATATAAAATAAAAACTTGTTTTCTCTTTCATATTAAAACAATAAAAATCTTCTGCCATAAGAAACCCAAATAAATACTATGTATACATTATACTTTCTTGTTTGAATTCCTCTTTTCTATGACTTATCAGCCTTCTCCTTCAAAACTGGTGCAATGGATATAGAATCGTTTAGTCCTGGTGGGAACACTGCAGCTAACATAAGCTGCCACTGTAATTCCCTTAATGTTTCTTCAAAAAATACTAAGCCTACGCCCTTAGGAATTACAGAGAAAAGATCCTTAACATCAACTGTTACAAATAAAAGATCCTTACACCATATCTCCTTTTTAATTTGCCCTAAAATTTCTCATGAATGTTTAACTAAGTGTGGTGTAGCCTCTACTACATGTTTTACCCACTTATCCACTGCTACTGCCAGTGGGTGTGTCTTTGAACCATTTGCAGAGACTATTTGTCTAAAAGGGGATTCGCAACATTTTTATGTATTTTTGAGATTCAAAAATTGAAGGGATGATTGGATTTACATTTAATAAAAATTCATAGGTCTCAAAATCTATCCTCTGGTTCAAAATGTATTCTTCCGAATAAGAGTGTATTCTGTTATATGATATATTAATTTGATTCTTGGATACTTGAATGTAAGTACTCACGTCAAATAAAATCTGCATAGCATTTGAATAGTCCTCAGCATTGAAAATGACTTTCTCACCCCCCCCTATTTGGTTTTGTAATGCGTATAGTGTTGTCACACCTCAACTGTTAAAATAAGATATTTTCATCATTAGTAAGATTAAACTGAAATCTTTGCTTCCCTGACCAAATCTTGTTAGATGTCTTCCATTACTACTCTTTCAAACACATTTTTATGGTTTTAATATGAAAGAGAAAAAAAGTTTTATGTTATATTTGTACATAACTTCTTTCTGGCAATTAAGGAGTAAAGTGCTTTACAGGACCTGATTTTGGTAACTACTATTAGTAACTGGTTGGTATTTTAGCCAATGGTGACTATTTGATGTGTATTTAAATTGAGTTTTAAAGATGTAAAGTATATTCTGATGAAGTCCCTAGTTTGTAGGGATGAAAACAATTAATATTGTTATATTATGTGTGGAACTTGCATTAAAAGGTGGATTTTAAACTTGTAAGACCCTCTGGTGGGTGCGTTTTTTGTTTCTAGTTTTTTTTTTGGTATTTATAAACTAGCCAGATTATCACCCCCTTTTTCATTGGGAGTAGGGTTTTTGTTGACATTTTCATATATATTATTCATCAGGGGGCAAAACTCGATCTGAGATAGTAGGGCGGACATTAGGGAATTATTGGTAGGGAAGGGGTCAGAGTCCTGGAATCAAAAAGCTTCAAATCAGTGCTGAGGTTGGATCTGACAACCCACTGTTGAAACTGATGAAGATCAGACAACATGGATCTCTTATTATGGTAAGTACATCATTTTCATTTTAATTCCACATGACCACCTGGATTATCTTTTCTACATCATCAGTAAGCAACATGCAAAACTGGGTCAGACTGGATTTGCACGATTTTTATGTAAGTTTCTCATCCACTACGCCACTAATGTTTAGGAGCTCAACATGCATATTTCTAGTATTTTACCCATTATGTTTCCTGTGGTTGGAAATGGAGCTTAACTGGACCTTTAGTTGCTTTACTTTCTCCTAGACCCCGTCTTGTACAAGTAGACCAGAGTTAGCTCCTTGTTTAGTCCCTTTGGACTGTCCACAACTATAGAGTGAATTGCTGTAACTCCTTGAGCAGCTAAGTATACCTACCAGGTTCTTTGAAATTGCTGGACCTGTCTGACTAGAAGACTCCCCTACCCTGAATTCAGTCTCCACCTTCTTTTTACAAACCTCTTAATTAGCCCATTTCCCACAATGTCTTCAACCTTGCTCTTCAAAGCTGGTATCTTTTCCTTGTTGAATGCTGTGTTCATTTTCAAAGATTAAATCTTCACTTGTATACATAGTATGGATTATTCATATGAGAGCAACTAAAACGATGCATAATCCACAACAAGGACTTATAGAGGAGTTATCTAAATGCATTTCAATGTAAACTCTACAACACAGAAGAAGACAGGCACAACAGTGACTTAACCTCAGGACTAAATAAGGCATAAGTGATGATGGCTTTCAGAGAAAAATGCTGTTTAAGAGCAGTTGTTATGTGAATACTCTGAAGGCCGGTAGATTTAGTGGAGAAGTGAGGAAAGACGTCCTCAAGAAATGGAAGGTGGATTCCAGGGAAAAAATTAATACTGAGAGTGAGCGAGTGAATGAACAAACTTATGGTTGGTTTGTGTCCATTACGAATATGTGACTCCTTCCTGATTAATGCTTGTTGGTCCACTCAGAAAAAAGCACAATGTTCTGACATAATGAAACATTAAAAGTGCAAAGAAAAGCATTTCTCAGGATGCTTTACTTCCATAGCCCTGCTGTTTATACATTTATGTATACAGAGAGAGCGAGAGAGCTAGAGCAAGAGAGAGAGAGCTAGAGCAAGTGAGAGAGAGCAAGCTACTCTGAGATAGCTTTATTTTAGAGTAAGGGGAATTCTGAGACACCACATTCTCAGTCTTGTTAAACTAGTCATAATAATAACACATTAGGTATCACACGTTAGTAGTGAAAACTAGTGTGTTACAACTAAGCCTTGCAATTGTGTGGCTTATTTATTTATCAAGAAGTGAAATAAAACTTTTCTGATGACTTAGGCATAAAAGATAAATTATACAAGACTGATTACACTCTAAATGAAGATTCACAAGATGCAACAGCATAATAGCAGAAGTGGAATGATTAATGTAATAAATCCAAAGGTTGTTGCACTTCTGTGTAAAAAGTGCCCCACCTCTAGCTTTATTGGTGAAATAAAGCTTCCATGTAGTTCTTGGACTTCAGCAACTCTATTAGAACTCAAGAAAGGCAAAAAACAGAAAATCTTAATGGATAGGGGCCGGGAAGAAAAAAAAAAAGGTTATTGTCATGAATTTAGTGATATGAGTAAAATTAG
This sequence comes from Protopterus annectens, assembly GCF_019279795.1. NCBI lineage: Eukaryota > Metazoa > Chordata > Ceratodontiformes > Protopteridae > Protopterus > Protopterus annectens. The sequence goes on from NC_056751.1 coordinate 314,746,304, forward strand.
TAAAAATCTTGCAGGCAAAGTTTGAACAATATTAAGTTCTGGTTGGGAAATCTCATTAACATCATTCGTAGCAAAGAAAGGCTGCCAGTTTGTAAAAGCATCTACACTAAATGAAAGCTGTTTTTAATTGAAAAACATCTGACATGAAATTAGACAAGACCGTAAAATGTGCTTTTCATTCTCCATACACGAGACACTTTAATTATTACACCTTTGGACTTGCACTAATCAGTTTCAGATTCTCTACATTTGTTGTCAGGTGCAGTGTCTGGTTGTGGAGTCCACTGCTCATGAATCTGCAGTGAGTGGTATCTCCATTTGGATTCTTGACTAGAGCGCACTCTGTGTGGAGTCTGCATGTCCTCCCTTCAGTCAAGTGAGTAGGTGCATGCGTGTGTGCCTTCTGTGAAGGTTGGGCGCCGGGCTGACAACTCAACACCATAAGAACTGCACTGCCAGTCAGTCTGCAGACTAGTGATCTGCTGTGGTGACCCCTAATGGGAGAAGCCAGAAGACATTGCTTTTTTGCTATGCAGTGAATGGCAATGCAACTTGTACAAAAATCCAGCTTAGATAGTTCCAGTTATCTGATGTGGTACATAAGTTGTAAACCACCTGCTTGATCTGAGGCATATAACATGCCATTGACAGCTCCTTTTAGCTATTTGGTGACAATAAGTCACTTCAGCCACTCGAAGGCTGTCTTCTTTTTCAGATATTTCTCAAGTGAACACTTGAAGTGTTTGAAGTTTTTAACACCATGAACATCAAATGTGAAACCACTGAAGGAGTGAGGGCATCATACAATAAAGGCCCAAGGCCAGCTCACTTCTTCAAAGATTAGTAGATAGTTGCTTTAGGTACTGATGTGTCATGATTTGTAAGATTCGGGGGTTGAGAAGTATGGCATGTAGTGATGCTCAGTGGTTTAAGAAAGCAAGACCTAGCTACTAGACTTCACTGAATAGGATTTGTAGTGAGTATTTGTTAATGACATATGTTAGGCAAATGAGGGACAGACTTTATTCCAACCTGAGTATAAGAAAACCATTTCCAGTTGCAATTTAAGCTTCATGTGTAAGAAATAAAACTATAGCGGAATCTCAGTTGTACACTATTTTTCTTTATGTAATCCTGTGGTAATGAGACAGGGTAAAATCTAGTTGAGATAAACCTCCAAATATTTAAAATGTGTAACACACTGGAGCATGGTTCTTCTAGGGTTTTTTATATATATATATATATATATATATATATATATATATATATATATATATATATATATATAGTTCCACTTTAAATCATCGAATGTTCAGAACATCGATGTTCTGATCATCGAGAACAGAACATCGATGTTCAGAACATCTAAGGTTTAAAGTGGAAGTGCCAGGTAATTGAAAATGTAGAATTGTGGGTGTGTAAGCAGGGCAGCAAGGTTCCCTGCATGTTGTGTGTGTGCCATCTGAGTGTTGGCATTGCAGGTAGGGTATGGGAAATCTCCTGTTTAGCGCTACCGCATATAGCGGTAAACGGGAGATTTCCCTTACCCCACTATAGTGCGATCTCGGAGTTGGAATATTAAAATGGGGGGGTGTGGGGGGCACAGCCCCCCACATAAGGGGTGCAGGGGGGCATAACATAGTTTGTGTAATTTATTTGGTGTTTGTGTGCTTCATTTTGAAACTTCGATGTTCTGAACATCGATGTTCTGGTCTCGATGATCAGAACGTCGATGTTCTGAACATTCAATGTTTCAAAGTGAATCTATACATATATATATACATATATATATATATATATATATATATATATATATATATATATATATATATATTACACCAGCCCTTAAGAATGTTTTTCTGTGTACCTTGAGTATGAAAAATCACGTTTTTGTGTATCCATATTAATGATAAACTTGCTGTCAGTGAACCAGCAGCTTATAGTGCCCAAATCCTTTTCTAAGTTCTGAAGAGTGCCCAGTGCTAATCTGTATGTAGTATCTGCATATAAGAGGATGGAGAGGTCAGTCAGGTCCATTAAAAGATGCATTCCAAGTAAGGAGAAGAGGACTAGTTCCAGGACTCCTGAACTCACTATGGATTCATTACAGAGATGTTCTCCTGTGTTTACTTTAAAGCATCTATTGGTCAGGTAGCTTCTTAACTACTAACAAAGGCCCTATCTTTTATATATTTCATAATACAACAATGTTAAAGCAGTGTTGTTAATTACATCATTACTTGTCATCCTAGAATAAATTCCATTCCCCAGCTGTGGAAGACTGATAAGAATGCCCATTTATTGGGTCTGTTTGAAAAGATCGAATGGACAAATTGTCAAAACCATATGGTTGAGAACATATGGTCGACATTTCAGTTCACTGAACTGTTCTGACTGAGACTGCGTTACAGCGGAGATCAGGAAATGTTACCTTTTCCCCACTGTAGTGTGATCTCGAGGTTGGTATATATAATTAGCAGGGGGTGTGGGGGTGCAGGGGGGCTTGCCCCCCTGCAAAAAACATTGTTTCTGTTGTGTGTGGGTATTGTTTGGGTTTGAGGTGTTTTTTTTGTTGACGGACTGAATTTTTGACCATATGGTCTCAACCATATTGGTTTTGACAATTTATCCGTTTGAACTTTTCAAGTAGACCCCATTTCTCCATACCTACACAGTTGCCTAATCCAATTATTTTCTATTCACAGTCTAATGTCCTCTCTAGAAAAAAAAACACTTTGTCTTCAGAATTTAAGAATCATAACCAAGTTCCAAAAATATTAATATTGTAAACCTTTCTGTAAAAGAGGATCTGGGAGCTCTCCTGGGTATGAAAACATGTAGAAGTGTTCATCATAAGATCAATGCTGCAGTAGCCTTAAGCTACATGCGACATACTACCAAGGATCCGACCCCGCTTTAGGCTGTGAATAAAATCAGTGGCTACAGTAAGAAATCAGAATTTTCTGCCTAAGAGTGTGCTTCTCTGTGGGCTTCAGAAAATCAGTGGTCAGCCATTGCTTCTTCGTATCTCTGCAGATAAGTTCTCTGTTATTTCCACTTAAAATAATGAAGTGTTCTATTTTGTATGCTTTATTTTAGGGCCTTTCTGCTTATTGGGGAAGAATGTCCACAGTGGGTGACAATGATACTGTTAATTCACCCATAGTTTGTTCAATTTGCACTAGTCAATTTGGGTGGTGAGAAAGCAAAGCTGGCCTAGTCAGAATTAATCAGTGTAAACACAAGCAGACCCTGTTTTTTTTTCAGAAGAGTTTTTTTTCAGTTCCAGCATAAGCTAAGAAGCCTAATTATCTTTTAGTTTTTCTCTGAGTTGAAATTGTTCTCTGATTTGCCTTTTAAAATATTATATCATTTTACTTCAGCAACTTTGTGTGGAGCTAGTAGGTTAGTGGACAGGGTGGTACTGACAAAAAAACATTTCTTTAAAAAGTTTTATTTTTTTTTGTCTGAACTTCCAGCTATCCCTTGGTAGTTCTTCTGCTGCCTATTGGGATCCTTTCTTGAATGCAAGACAGTCCAGAGTCTCTGTGGGGAATTCCCTAATATTTTGCGAGTGTTACTAATTTTTTTTTTTTTTTTTGAGAAAAAGTATGCTACTTATGCATTACTGTGTTCTGAGGGGCTAGAGCTAGTGTGTTTGGTGCTTGTGACTAAAAAGTTTACGTCAGTTTTGCTATCCACCTGAGAGCCTCACTTCTCAGTTAGGACATAGATCCAGGCCCTGCTTTGTCTATTTGCCGAGGAAGATTCTGTCTTCAAGCCAGCTTCTGTCTTGCCTGAGACACTAATTAACTCTGCTGTGGCCACCAGTTTTCCTTAGACCTCCTGTCTTTCTCTCCTGGGCCCTCTGGTGTTGGTCATCGATATGCCACTATAGAAATCAGGTCTGCTTGGAAAGAGAGAATCACTGTTATAGGCACTGGGAAAGTTACATAAGCTAAGAGTCTTCACTGTGTAATATCTTAAAGCTCCAGTTGAAGAGGCCCATGGGATATATGCAAATGAACCATTATGAACATGCCATTGTTTCAGCTACATGGTTTCCTGAATGTCCGTGACTTTTTACTTTTTAAGTCTTTATGGGTATATTCAGGACAATAAAGCCAAACCCCACTAATTGTAGACATGCCATATTTGAGCTTTTTTCTGACCTTGTTCATACTGCACAAGTGAATGTTTTGCCTATACTTTAGAAACACAAAGCTTAAAGTCAAGATAGATGCCCATAAACATTAGCATGCCTGCAAAAATCCCAAAAAACATCCAAACCAAAGGATAAAAGGGTCACACAGACAAACCATTCAGTAAAAACTGCAAGAAGGGCCCAGCAAAGCTATGTCTATAGCTAGTGGGGCTTGGCTTTATTGGCCTGAAGGTACTCATAAAAACATAAAGTCATGAGCTTTCAGAAGCCATATAGCTGAGACACTGGTATGTCTTCAAGGTGTCATTTGCCTATATCCCATGGGCCTCTTCCGCAGGAGGTTTAATGTATCAACAGTGAAGATTCTAGCTTGGCTGGGACTTTCTTGCCATTTTTATTGAGAGTTTTTCTGTGTGACCTTTTTAGCCTTTGGTTTTGATGTTTACTCACATACAAATATAGCACTTACTCATATGCCTCAGAATTTTGGGTGTTCTCTTTCTCCTGTCTCCCTTCTCCTTACTTAGTTTGCTTCAGTAAAGCTTTTACAGCATGACTGTCTGAAGAACTACCCAATGTAAAGAAGTACATAACATAAATACTGATCTTGTTGATGTACTCTTTTAATGGGATTGTATGTCATTGGGTATCACTCCTGATGCTTTCACCGGGGTGCAACTGGGCCTCAGAATGTTTTACCATTTTCTAACTTAAGACATCAGTGACTCTTCTTTTTCCAAATCAGTAACTCTCTTATGATCTCATATGGCTCTACAACTCTGTATAAGACTGTACTACAATCACTCAGTTATACAGCCTGTTCTTTGTGCTGCTCCTTTGCTGTTCTGAATTGCCACTTTAGTTTTCTAGTCATTTTATTTGTGCTCCCACAGGACCATGCCCAGTGGCTCCTCTGCATTTGTCTAATTAGCCCATTTGTTCCAGTGAAATGAGAGTCATGTATTCCTGGGCTAAGTAAGACTCCTACAGTCAATTCATTCCTGCCCATTTGAGAACCTTGCATTAACCTTGCTTCCTTTTCTTGGTGAGAGGTAGGTGGTAGAGTGCTGGCCATCTTGCTGGTCATGTGGGGACCCAAGCTCTCCTTGTGGGAGCACCCCTTCCCACTTGCCATTGGAACTGACAAGGGAGAGGGTATGCTTCTTGTGGGAGCACCCCCCTCCCCCTTGCCAGTGCCAGTTCCAGTAAGCCCAGTCTTGCTACCTCCCAAGAAGAAGCATACCTCCACGTGCTAGTTTCCCCTCTGCTACTTAGTGAGAATGCACTATGATGGTGGGAGCTTGGCTGGCTCAGAACTCCACTGGGTGAAGACCTAGTGCTTCCACTAGCTGTCACCTGTGTAATGAGACACAGCCGCTTCCCACCCCCAGAATGGGCAAGCCAGCTGTGGCTGTTCACTCCCACCCTCCCTGGCCAGCTCCCATAGGCACCCATGCCACTAATCAAACTCAGGTCACCTGGAGTTTACTTATGGCCTTATCCCTTTGCAGAATAAAGCTGGCTTAGTCTGCTAGTCGTTTTTACCCATATCATCTTTTTGATTAGTCTGGCTACTTGTGTCCTTTCAGAAGCTGTTTCTTGGTCTTTTTCCTAACCCTGCGGTGTTCTTTCTTCTCAAATGACTCCCCAAAAAGTACAGTTATGTGTGCATGCGCACTGTAACATTAAATTTTCTGTGTTCTGTCAAAAGCTAGACATTAGTCTTCCAGCCATCTTTTCAACAACTAAACATCCAGTTATAGGGAAATGCAGATGCATTCTCACATACCACTGGATCAGCATAAAGGATGAATGGTCTAAGGCCAATTATGTAGGCAGTAAAAGCAAATCTTGCTCTTCCACTGGAATGGACTTCTAACTTACCGTGTTTAGAATATTTGTGATTGGTTGTCCAGGCAGCAGCCTTACAAATACTTTGGGCAGATAAATTTTTAAGAAGGCTGAAGTGGTAGCTGCTATTTGGATGGAGTGGGTTGTAACTTTTCCAGTCAGAAATCTGGATGTGGTTAGCTAACTATTTTGAAAAGTATGCTTAATCACTAAATGACCCTTCTTCTGATAAGATAAGAGTAACAACTTTAGTAATATCACCACGATATCTGATTGCTCTCTGACCATCTATGGAGTACACAATTCCTTTTCAGTTGTTTTCTTGTTTAGCGAAGAAGACCGGCAACTGAGCACATTAATTCAAAGAAAGTAGGAAGTTTAGAGACCACTTGGTTATGAAAGAGGAGATTGTCTCAAAGACGCTCTTTCCTTTTGGAAAACTATAATGGTAAGTTGTCAATCTCGCCTTCATTCTTGCTGGATGGGTTCGGAGCCGATCCTCGGCTCCGACTCAGCGTATACTAAAGCTCGAGAGCTATTTTTACCGGCTCGAGGCTCCCCTGTATCCCACAATGCTAGGCGCTAATTACCCAGACCTCGTTTGCCGCTTCAGCTACGAGGTTGCGTTTTTGCTGGCTCTCAGGTTAAAATTAGAAAAATCTCTTCTGGTAAGGTTTTTTCTCCCTTTTGTAGTATTAGTTTTGTCTATTAGACCCACTTTACCTCTCTAGTGTATCCCCTTCCTAGATAGCTCCCTTTTCGGGTTTATTTCTCATTACCAACCCCACTCCTTAGATTACTAGGCCTTCGGCTAACTTTACTTTAGACATTAGCTTAATCTTAAGTTTATTTTGGTTATTGTTAGAATAGATTTTCTATTTTTCAGTTTAAACAGTCTCAGTCTTTGTGTGTGTGTGTGTGTGCGTGTCTAGACTGAGTAAGTTTGAGTGTGGGTGTTTGTTTGTGTGTTGGTGACTTGTCATCCCTTCAGGATGTCCAAGGATTCCAGGGTTTCAGGCTTCAAGAAGTGTGACTCGTGCTGTCAGAAGATGTCTCTGACAGACGGTCACACTTCTTGTGTTTATTGCCTGGGCCCTTTGCACCTGCAGGACTCTTGTTCGGTCTGGCATGCATTCAGTCCAAGAGTCCTGCAGGAACGAAAGAACATGCTTATATTACGAGGCTTGTTGAAACCCGAAGGTTCCCCGACTAAGTCTTCATCGGGCAAACTTTCGAAGCCCACAAAACTGTCAGCTCCAAGATCCGAGCCTTCGTCTAGTGGTGCTTCTAGTGCTCCTACGTCGGCTCCGGCTGGAGCCGATCCTACCAAGACTCAGTCGGCTCCGATAGTTGTGTTGGAACCGTCTGCGAGCCGTAACCACTCCAGGTCTCCATCTTTGGAGTCTTTCCATTTGGCTCCGAGATCTCCTTTACTTTCGGAGCGGAGCCATCGGTCCCATTCCTCTCGGGTCTTACAGGCTTTCGGAACATGACCTCGAGAGGTTGGTTAGTAGACTCCTTAAGTCGCAGGCACTGGCCCAGATGCTACAGAGCCCTTCTCAACAGACAGCGGCTATCCCCATTCTATCGTCGATTCCTCCTCCAACTCTTTCTTTGAGCTCGGAGCCGGAGTTCGTGGGAGCCGGGACCGTCGATACGTCGGAGCCGATGCCACATCGGTTCCGATCTCTTCCATCATTGGAAGGATCCGGGCATCAGGACTCCCTCGTCAGCTCCGAGGGGGCGAGTGGCATCGGACCCTTGTCCGACCCCGTTCTCCCCCTCGGAGCCTCGGCGCAGGTGAGTTCGGCCCCGACATCGGTCTTGGAGACATCCCTCTCTGTGCCGGGAGGGGTCCTTATCTCTTTCGGAGTGGGGGCCTTCTTCCCTACCTGATAGGGGTGCCTTCGAGGTCATGAGGAGCGTGCTGGCCCCTGTGCCTGCTCCTCGGTCAGCTTCCTCAGCTCCTACCAGTGTTGTACCTGCCACGGTCTCTACCCATTCTCTCGACCCTGATCGCAGAGATCCAACGTCTCAGGTGCCCCCATTGGGAGCATCCTCCTCTTCCGAGGCTTCCCCTGATCCATCAGGGGAGCCCCCTCGGAAAAGGAAATGCAAGAGGAAGCATGTGGACTCTCCTGAGTCCGTCACATCCGACACCGACTTGGATGAGTCGGAAGGGTCCCCACGGTCCCCCTCTGAGAATGTCTCCTTTTCTGACATCCTTGAAATCCTCAAACAGAGGGGAAACTGGTCTACCCTCAATCCTTCCAAGGATGAGTCGGTTTACCTAGAGGCTTTTGGTTCTCGTCCTTCCACCTCCTGGGTGTCTCCGCCCTTTGACTCCCTTATGGAAGTTGTGGCGCAGAAGGCATGGATGGCCCCTGACTCGATGGAACCTACCCCACAGAGGCCTTCAAAATTTATCACAGCCCCTTCTGATAAACAGTTTTTAACCAAAGGTGTCCCTGTTGATGCCATGGTGGTGGCGGCGGCCACTAAGAAGGAACTGGCTGATCCTTCAATACCGATCCATCCTCCTAATAAGGAATCTAGGACTATGGATAGGTAGGGCAAGCGGATGTTTTCTTCAGCGACCTTTACCATGCGGTCGCTGAATTACTTATGTCATTTCACCCGCCTTCAAAGAGACATGCTCAAAGAAATGGGTGATACTTTACAGGATCCAACAGCTGCGGGGTCTCGAGACAAAATCAACTCCCAGCTGGCAGCCCTGAGCTCGATTGTTAATTCCTCCATGCGGCTTATTTCTTATGCGGCCGATGGGGCGAATAGGGCTGCAGGCACATGCGTGGCCTTAAGGCGTCATGCCTGGATGCGGCTTTGTAACTTTGCTGACCCCTTCGAGGCATCCTTCACGAACTCCCCCTTTGATGGTTCGGCGTTGTTCGAACCTCAAGTGAAGGATACTTTGATCAGATGCGAACAAGATGGCAAGACTCTCTCTGCCGTGGGAGTGCATTTTTCTACCCCGTGTAGACCATACCCTAAGGGTCAGAAGGGTGGAAAAATGTGGTTTCGCAAACCACAGGGAGTCACACCTGACGCACAAGGTGAGTTCCCCTCTAGAGGCGGGGGGGGGACAATAACAGACGCCACCCTAGGGGCAGAGGGGGTCCGCAGAATCAGGGTAGCAGAGAAGCTGTCTCTGGTCAGCCCTTCCAGCATCCCTGAGATGCTGCTTGACTGTCTGCCTTCGGAGGCAGTCAGGGGAAGATTATCACTGTACCCAGAAGCCTGGCTTTCCCTCACTCAAGACAAATGGGTACAGTCAATCATATCCGAGGGTTACAAAATTCCCTTTGCCCACACCCCAGCACAGCCAAAAAGGCCCCTTCCAGATGATCCACCCGGTCTAAGGGAACAAGCAGTATTAGAAATCTCAAAACTGCTAAGAAAAAGAGCCATCCAACCAGTCCCAGCAGACCAGCAAGGATCTGGAATCTACTCCAAGTTCTTTTTGGTACCAAAAAAGACAGGGGACTGGAGACCATTTTTGGATCTCAGCAGGCTAAACAGGTCTGTCCAAAGAACGAAGTTCTGGATGGTCATACTACAGTCCATTCTACCCTTTTTGGGCCAGGACAATTGGATGTGCTCTATAGACCTTCAGGATGCGTACTACCACATCAAGATGCACAGGCGCTCCAGGAGGTTTCTCCGCTTCCAGCTGGGGGCCAGTCACTACCAGTTCAGGGCCCTGCCCTTTGGTCTCACTATAGCCCCCCGAGTGTTCACCAAATGCATGGCAGTGGTTACGGCTCATCTGAGACGTCAAGGATTCCAGGTGTTTCCATATCTGGACGACTGGCTCCTTACCGCCACCACCAGGCATCAACTTCTTCATTCCAGAGATTACACCATTCAAACTTGCAAAGAGCTAGGTATCTCCATAAATTTCAAAAAGTCTGCATTGTCGCCTTGTCAGTCTATTACTTTCATAGGCACCATATTGGACACAGCCGAACTAACCGTAAAACTAACCGCACAGAGAGTTTCGGATATTCGCACACACATTCACATCCTTCTTCAGAGCAACAGAATCCAGGCCAGGTTTGTACTGAAGACTTCAGGTCTCATGGCAGCTGCCATTACGTTACTTCCCCTAGCTCGCTTTCACATGTGGATCCTTCAGTGGATGCTCTTTTCCCAGTGGTCCTTTCAATGTCTCACAGCATTTTAATCACACAATCCTGCAAGAAACACCTCTCTTGGTGGATGGTCTCCCTGCAAGTCGTTCAGGGCAGACCCTTTGTCCCCCCCCCCCGGTTGCTACGATAACAACGGACGCCTCCTTGATCGGGTGGGGGGGCATTTTCAGGGCAGGACAGTCCAGGGCACATGGCAACCTTTCGAGTGCCATCTGCACATAAATGTCTTGGAGATGAGAGCAGTACTTTTAGCGTTGCAAGCCCTTCAGGACTCTCTTCCCATAGGGACTATTGCAGTTCAGACGGACAATATGTCCGTAGTGTGGTACATCAACAAGCAGGGCGGAACCAAGTCCTACCCCTTGTGTCGAGAAGCACTCGGACTTTGGCAGTGGGTGATCTCTTCTCAGCAGTTTCTGATAGCAACGCATATCCCCAGGAAGTCCAGTGTTATAGCGGACAGGCTGAGCAGAGCCATTTTCATGCTGCATGAGTGGTCTCTCAAACAGTCAGTAGTGGACGAGATTTTCCAAAGATGGGGTCATCCTTGCTGCGATCTTTTCGCAACACCTCAAAACAGCAAGTGCCACGACTTCTTCACTCTCTTCCCGGCCACCCCCCAGAGATGCTGTAGTCCACGATTGGCCCCGGGGTCTCCTGTACGCTTTTCCCCCCTTTCCATTAATCACACAACTGATTCAGAAAGCTACCGCATTGAGATCCTCAATGATCCTCATTGCCCCTTACTGGCCTCGACAAATCTGGTTTCCGTTCCTGCATCATTACCTCTTGGAGCAGCCCTGGCATCTGGACCCAGTGCCAGACCTTTCGACCCATCAGTCGGGCGAGCTGCACCACTCCCTTCTCTCTCTCAACCTCACAGCTTGGTTGCTCCACTTCCAACCTTAGCCAGGCTTTCTGTTATTTCCCATTCGGTGCGTGACATCATTCTAGCTTCCCACAAATCTTCTACCAGGAAGATTTATGCTAGCAAATGGAAACGTTTCTCCTTCTGGGCAGAGTCTAGAAACATGGATCCTTTCACGGCACCTATCCAGTCAGTCTTAGATTTCTTGGCTGAACTTTTTCAATCAGGTTCTTCTTCGTCCACTATCAGAGTTCAGTTAGCGGCCATTTCAAATTTTCATGTTGGCCTGTCAGACTCCACTATTATGTCCCATAAACATTGTAAAGCCTTCCTTAAGGGCATCTTTTTACTCAAGCCCCCAGTCAGAGATCCCCCGCCACAGTGGGATTTGAATCTGGTTTTAACCTCTTTGATTCTCCCTCCCTTTGAACCTGCGGCTTTCTGTTCCTTGAAGTTACTCTCATGGAAAACTCTATTTCTAGTGGCCATAACTTCCGCCAGGAGAGTCTCAAAGCTTCACGCCCTTTGCGTTCGTCCTCCTTACCTGGTTTTCCATAAATATAGAGTATCCCTCAGAACTAACCCATCTTTTTTACCCAAGATATCTTCTGAGGCAAATTTTAACCAGACTATCAATCTCCCAGTCTTCTTCCCTAATTACTCCAATAGAGCGGAACAAAAGTTGCATTTTTTGGATGTTCATCGTCAACTCTGTTACTACCTGGATAGAACCAAGCAGGTTAGGAAATCTGAGCAGCTCTTCCTGTCTTATGCGGAAGGGAAGAAAGGCCTTCCAGTTTCCAAAGTAACCCTTTCCAGATGGTTGGCCTCTGTTATTACTTTCATCTATGAACTGGGGAGTCAAGAACTTCCTTCAAAGCCTAGAGCCCCTCAACTAGAGCCTTAGCTACGTCATTAGCTTTCCAGGCTAGGTTACCTATAGACTCCATTTGTGCGGCAGCCACATGGGCCTCTCCTCATACCTTTATTTCTCATTACAAACTGGACATGGCCTCCAGAAACCGAGTTAACTTTGGTTCCACCGTCCTCAAGAGTCTGTTCCGTTGAGCCACCCAGGGCTGAGGTGCTAGGGACGTGGTCCCATCCAGCAAGAATGAAGGCGAGATTGACAACTTAACATCGAGAAGTTATGTACCTACCATAACGTTCCATGTTAGATGTCTTCTTCTCGCCTTCTTTCTTGCGTCCCACCCTCCAACCCCCTAGTCTGGACAGACCGAATGGATCTTTTTGGGCCTTCTTTCATCCCAGCTTGGATTCCCATGGTTGCCCTTTTTTTCTGGATACGTTATATATATAGGTATGCCTTTTTTCCTTTGTTCTGGAATCAGAACTGCTATGGTGTTATCTATCAAACGAGATCTGGGTAGTTAGCGCCTAGCATTGTGGGATACAGGGGAGCCTCGAGCCGGTAAAAATATCTCTCGAGCTTTAGTATAGGCCGAGTCGGAGCCGAGGATCGGCTCCGAACCCATCCAGCAAGAAAGAAGACGAGAAGAAGACAACTAACATGGAACGTTATGGTAGGTACATAACTTCTCATTAGATTATTTGCTTATTAAAGCCTGCATTTCAGAAGTCATAGATGAGGAGACTGCAGTTAAGAAAGCATTTTTTTTCAAGATAAGCACCTTAAGTCTGCTGAACAAATGGGTTCAGATGAGGTAAAGCCAGTTTTCTGCAACATAATTAAGATCCCAAGCAAGAGCCACTGGATCTCCACAAGCCTAAGAAGGAAAATGAACCTATGTGAGAAGCTGTGAGCATTTCAGTAGGCAAGGAGACAGGGAGCTGAAGGCTGTACTTTTATGTTGAAATATTGTAGGCTTGTAAGGAACAAAATCCCTAGGTAATAAAAATATGTGTCAGTTGGGCAGAGAGGAGATTAGTTGTTCTTTTGTGATACCAATGAGAAAATGTGGTCTTAGGGATACATCTTCTTGTACCAGGCTTCTTAGCTTATGTTAGATTTGAAAGAATCTCTTTTGAAAAAAGTGGGTCAGCTTTGGTTTACCAGTGCACAACTGCCTAATTCTGGTAATGCTAACCTTGTTGTCACTCTGACTACTGCAAATTGAACAAATTGTGGGTGAATTGACACTATTACTTTCAGTCAGTGCGAGCAGCCCCACAACCTACTTCTCTAAGTATACGACTTGAAAAGTTGTAGAAACTTAGAGAAAATGGAATCAATGTATTTGCCTTGTTTCCAAGGTGATGCAACCTAGGAGGTAGTACATTTAAAGAGTGGGGATGTAGGGGCAGAAATCTGACATCAAGGGGTGCACAGTGGACAGGGGCATACTTCCACTGCAAAAACATTTCTATTTAATCAGTTATGTTTCAGTCATGCCACAAGGCATATCAGATCATGGTATGCTGGTCATGGTATTCAGGTTGCACTAAGGTTTGCATCCATAAACCAAAATAGACTCAGAGTAAATCTTACTAAAGTATTAGTTGTCATCTTCTAGTCTGTAGGGTCAAGAGACTTAAGATTTGACTTCATTGCCAGGCTATCCTCATGAGTCGGTAGATGCTGGGAAAAGGCAGTATCAAAAGCTGTGCCACTGACATATGTATCTGAAGGGTAATAATTGTCTTGACCAGCAAGTAGCTATTAAGATGAGATTTGCTTGTTCCTTTCTTTTCAGGAACAATTTTCAAATGAGAGGATTTGGTTGGAATGCATAAAGAAACAACACATTTCATCTGACTGAGAAAATAATTACGGTTTGCTTGGTAATAAGAAAGTCTCAAACAAAATACCATAGGTAAGAGGTAACAAATCTATTGCTGTATCCTCCCATCTGTTTGTTATACCTAAGAATGTGTTCTTGCCTTGTTTCTACTCATAGGAAATCAACATTTCCTAGATGAAAAAATTCAAGAGTAAAGACAACCTTTGGCACATGTGCTAAAGGCCCGCACTCGAACACATTGTACTAAACATTTCACCAAGGATAATTTTCTAGTAGTATCTTGATTGCTGAAAACACTATTTCCAAATGGTTCTTACAAGGCCTGAGAATGACAAAGCCAAACATGTCATCTGCCATTTATAGCAATCATCACAATCTGGCTGCCAGCTTCATATCTTGCTGCTACTCAGGAAATACTTGGGCTTGCATGAAAGAGGGATGACCACTGGGAGCAAGTTTATGTATAGATGCTTTATTTTTATGCTGTGAAAACCAGTAGTACTGTACATGTTACTAGGATTTACTCGAGAAACTGTTGCAAGTAGTAACAACAGCACAGCAAATAGCGCAGGATTGTACACAAGTGTGCTATTACATGTACTGGATAGAAGTGAAAATTACAATTACAATTGGAAAAGTGAAACAAAAAGTCGTCTTGTGCTGTACTTGTCTGTATATATGCAAAATTGATCCATCCTGGTGTTCAGGTGTTTATTCTCAAGGTACTTACAAAGTGAACACAAATTCACCATAAGACAAATGTCTTTTACTGGTGTAATGTTTGACTGTGGCTTACACACAAAAAGATCAGTTGTTATAAAGATACTTGGAATTTACCGTGAAGTAGCAAGTGCATATAAAATTATCAAAATAAGTAAAATTATATATGTATGTGTGTATGTGTCCGAGTATCATTCAACACTCACCCCCCAACCTACAGTTTGTCTGGCTGGCATCTAAACTTGGTGAAAGAGTAGAAGTTTTAATTTTTGGCATTCTACTCACAAAGTTTGCCTGTTCCTGACCTGGCGTATTTTTTTCACTTAGGATAAAATGATTTGAAGAATAAAGTCCATTGTGGTTGATTATTCTCAAAGTATCTGTGCTATCCTGTAAAACAGGTGTGAATGAGGATCTTCCTGTTTGTTAATGTGCAACATTGCTGTTGTATTATCAGTTTTGTAAGGTCCCAGACAAAAGTAATTACCAGAATAATGTCACAGTTAACCAGACATCTGTTATACCCATTAAATTGATGTGATTATTTTCTTTTGAGAGGGAGATCACTGATAATGAACTCTGAGCCCCTGAAAATGGACTCTGAGCCATTTTGGGTCACTCTCCTACTCTGGAGGAGGAGGCAAGTAATGCAAACCCTAGTTTTGTGCTGTGTGGTGCGTTCACCATATGTATTCCATCATTAGTAAAGTCAGCAATGGGATACGGTACCCCAAGGATTTAGAAGATTGATTCCATAAATTCCAGGAGTAACACTAGATTGTCCTCTTGTATAATCTGGTATTTGAAATCATTATATGGAGAAAGCCAGAAACCCTAAATCTTTTAGAACAGTCTTCATATCCAGTGAATCAAGCAATCTATAAAAATTCCAAATAAACCTTGTTCTGATGAAAAAGAAAAGTACAGTATTGGTAAGTCTAAGGCTGAGAGCAAAACCAGTGGCTAGGATGCAAACTACCAGAGAGATCCCTTGCCACACAAGATAGGGAGGTCAAAGCCGTGCAAGTTAGGAACATACCAGTCACAGACTGTACACCCTGGCAAAAAAAAAAAAAAAACAGATGATGGAAGGGAGGGAGGAAGGGACTATTGCAGCAGTGATCTATTTGAAAATATATGGTTATGGTAAGTTTACCTACATATCTGTACTATGTACATCAGTGTTGCAATAGCCTTAAGCTATGTGGGATGAATACCAGAGCTTATTGAGTAAGGGAAAAGGAGGTTGTATCAGAGTTCAGGATTCCTTGAAGAATAGTTTGTAGGTTCATAGGGAAGTACTTGGCTAGCTGCCCTTGGGGGCCATTTTAAGCTTATCCAGTTTCCCTCAAAGCTGAGAATCAAACAATGTACCTTGTGTCTGTAAGGTAAACACCTTGACCACTGTGCCAACTCCTACTCCCTCTCTAGAGCTAGAGAAGGAATCCAGTTTATAGTACTTGGTAAAGGTGTACATCAGTGACTGGGCTGCTGCCTGTAGAATTCTTCTAGTGTCCACCCCTTTCCAAAAAGCCTCAGAAGTAACCAACGCTTTAGTTGAATGGACTGTGACTTTACTTGGAAGTGTCTTGTTATGGTGAGAATAACAAAGAGTAACAGTATGAGACAATCATTTAGAAAATGTCTGTTGAGACATTGGTTGTCCCTTCTTCTTACTTTCATAAGAGATTAACAGTTGATCAGAAATCCTAAACGATTTTGCTCTGTCAGTATAGTATCTGAGCTGCCTATGGACATCCAGCATGTGAATATTTCTTTTTCTCTCATTTTTAGGTTTTGGAATGAAATCAGGGAGTTGAATAAACTGGCTAAATGTAAAATCTGAGGTGACTTTAGGCATAACAAAGGATTTGTTCTCAAAGTTACCCAATCCTCATGGAAAATAAGATAGGGATGAAATACCATACGAACTTGTACCTTAGATACTCTTCTTGTAGAAGCCAGAGAAATAAGTAACATTGTTTTCCAAGATAAGAATCTCAAGTCATTCTCATGGGATGGCTCAAAAAGAGGCAGTGTACGTTTTTCTCAAACAAAATTAAGATCCCATGCAGGTACCACCTGCTTACTAAGTGATCAGGTATGCAAAACCCCTTTCAAAAACTGTTTCACCAGAGCTAAAGTAGAAAGGGAAACCAGGGGCAGAAATATCAGACATATGAAGCTTGATAGAACAGAAAAAAGGCCAGAGGATAATAACTCACACAAATACTGAAGAATCGCATAAATCTGTTCTTTAAAAGTATCCTGGTTCTTGGAATGGCACCAATTAAAAATCTTTTCCACATACCCATACATGATTTTCCACTAACAGGTTCTTTGCCGCCTCAAAAAAAAATGGCACCTTAAAGGTATTGTAAAATTCTATCATTCTGGCAGTCAACTGAAGAGACTGAACAGTGAGGTGATTCAACCCCCCCCCCCCCATGTGAGTAATGTCATTCTTTGAGAAAGCTTATAGTAATTGCCCTTGGCCGGTTTCAAAAGAAGGGAGAACCACTGTTGCCTGGGCCAAAAGGGAGTCACGACAATTATCTTTGGACTGCCCTTCTAAATTTTAAAACTCTGGTTATCAATGGAATGGGTGGAAACACATACAGGAACATTCCAGTTTGTTTTGACGTGAGGCAACCAGATCTACTTGAGGCATTCCCCAGACAAACCACTTATCACAAGAAATCCGGACAAAGTGAAAAATAATGGGTGGACAAAGATCCAAATATAGGGACAAATATTAAATATTGCTGTTATAAATGAATAAAGTTGCTAGAATAAAAGGATTTGTGGTACTGAATACATCAAAGATATGAGGCATGATCAGGCAAAAATCTGAAGAGGTGAGATATATGTCCCCACAGATGGACTGATTTCTTGAAGAGCCACAAGTTCAGTTCCTTTCTTGAGGATCTGTCCTGGTCCTACTCAGCTTGTCTGCTACAAAGTCTTGCTGTCAACTTCCATTCGTGAGGATCTGTCCTGAACAGCTTGTTTGCTACAAGGTCTTGCTCTGATGGAATGTATAAGTTCATAGGTAGATACTAGGCTATCTGCCCTTGGGCATTCATAAGCCTAGCCAGAGTGTATTTCGCTTCCGCCTCCCTATTAGATTAGCCTACTGTGCCTCTGTAAAGTAGGCCATAGAAGGTACTCTTTTAAGATTAGATGTTAAGTTGTCAATCTCGCCTTCATTCTTGCTGGATGGGTCCGGAGCCGATCCTCGGCTCCGACTCGGCCTATAATAAAGCTCGAGAGCTATTTTTACCGGCTCGAGGCTACCCTGTATCCCACAATGCTAGGCACTAACTATCCAGATCTCGTTTGCCGCTTCAGCTGCGAGGTTGCGTTTTTGCCGGCTCTCAGGTTAGATTTGTAAACTTCTTTTCTGGTAAGGTTCTTCCTGTCTTTTTTCAGTATTAGTTTTACTGTTATATCCTGCTTACCCCTCTAGTGTATCCCTGCCTTAGATAGTTCCCTTTCGGGCTTATTTCTATCTTCCTTCTCATTCCCTACCCCCACTCCATAGATTACTAGGCCTTCGGGCTAATTTTTAGTTTAATTTTTAGTTTAAATTACTTTATTTTGTCAGTTAAATTAATCTTAGTCTCTTCTGTGTGTGTGTGTGTGTGTGTGTGTGTGTGACTAGACTAAGTAAGTTTGAGTGTGGGTGTTTGTTGTGTGTGACTTGTCATCCCTGTCAGGATGTTTAAAGATTCCAGGGTTTCAGGCTTCAAGAAGTGTGACTCGTGCTGTCAGAAGATGTCTCTGACAGACGGTCACACTTCTTGTGTTTATTGCCTGGGCCCTCTGCACCTGCAGGACTCTTGTTCTGTCTGCCATGCATTCAGTCCAAGAGTCCTGCAGGAGTGCAGAAACAAGCTTATCTTGAGAGGCTTGTTGAAGCCCGAAGGTTCCCCGACCAAGTCTTCGTCGGGTAAAACGTCAAAGCCCACTAAGCCATCGGCTCCACATACAGAGCGTTCGACTAGTGGTGCTGTTAGTGCTTCTACATCGGCTCCGGCCGGAGCCGATGCTCCCAAGACTCAGTCGACTCTGATCATTGCGTCGGAACCGTCTGCGAGCCGTAAGCGCTCCAGGTCTCCTTCTTTGGAGTCAGTCCATTCGGCTCCGAGATCTCCCTCGCTTTCGGAGCGGAGCCATCTGTCCCATTCCTCTCGGTCTTCCAGGCTTTCGGATCATGACCTCGAGAGGGTGGTTAGCAGACTCCTTAAGTTGCAGGCACTGGCCCAGATGCTTCATAGCCCTTCTCATCAGACAGTGGCTATCCCCATTCCATTGTCGATTCCTCCTCTGACTCTTCCTCTGAGCTCGCAGCCGGAGTTCGTGGGAGCCGGGACCGTTGACACGTCGGAGCCGATACCACACCTTTCAGCTCTGTCGTCTGCTCCGATTTCTTCCATGGTTCCATCCTTGGAGGGATCCGGGCGCCGGGACTCCCTCGTCGGCTCCGAGGGGGAGAGTGGCATCGGACCCTTGTCCGACCCTGTTCTCCCTCTCGGAGCCTCGGCGCAGGTGAGTTCGGCCCTGACATCGGCCGCGGAGCCATCCCTCTCAGTGCCGGGAGGGTTCCTTATCTCTTCGGAGCAGGGACCTTCTTCCCTGCCTGATAGGGGTGCTTTTGAGGTCATGAGGAGTGTGCTGGCCCCTGTGCCTGCTCCACAGTCAGCTCCCTCAGCTCCTCCCACTGTAGTGCCTGCTACAGTCTTTACCCATCCTCTCGACCCCGACCGCAGAGATCCAATGCCTCAGGTGCCCCCATTGGGAGCATCCTCCTCTTCCGAGGCCTCCCCTGATCTGTCAGGGGAGCCCCCTTGGAAGAGGAAATGCAAGAGGAAGCATGTGGACTCCACTGAGTCCGTCACATCTGATACCGACTTGGATGAGTCGGAAGGGTCCCCACGGTCCCCCTCTG
Organism: Protopterus annectens; assembly: GCF_019279795.1. Classification (NCBI taxonomy): domain Eukaryota; kingdom Metazoa; phylum Chordata; order Ceratodontiformes; family Protopteridae; genus Protopterus; species Protopterus annectens. The sequence continues at coordinate 314,765,754 of NC_056751.1, forward strand.
AGGATGTCTCCTTTTCTGACATCCTTGAGATCCTCAAGCAGAGGGGGAACTGGTCTACCCTCAATCCTTCCGAGGACGAGTCGGTTTACCTAGAGGCTTTTGATTCTCGCCCTTCCACCTCCTGGGTGTCTCCGCCCTTTGACCCCCTCATGGAAGTGGTGGCGCGGAAGGCATGGACGGCCTCTGACACGATGGAACCTACCCCACAGAGGCCTTCAAAATTTATCACAGCCCCTTCTGATAAGCAGTTTTTAACCAAGGGTGTCCCTGTTGATGCCATGGTGGTGGCGGCAGCCACTAAGAAGGAACTGGCTGATCCTTCAGTACCGATCCATCCTCGTAATAAGGAATCTAGGACTATGGATAGGTATGGCAAGCGGATGTTTTCTTCAGCGACCTTTACCATGCAGTCGCTGAATTACTTGTGTCATTTCACCCACCTTCAAAGAGACATGCTCAAAGAAATGGGTGATACTCTACAGGATCCAACAGCTGCGGGGTCTCAAGACAAAATCAAATCCCAGCTGGCAACCCTGAACTCAATTGTTAACTCCTCCATGCGGCTTATTTCCTATGCGGCCGATGGGGCGAGTAGGGCTGCAGGCACAGGCTTGGCCTTAAGGCGTCACACCTGGATGCGGCTTTGTAACTTTGCTGACCCCTTCAAGGCATCCTTCACTAACTCCCCCTTTGATGGTTCAGCGTTGTTTGGACCAAAGGTGAAGGATACTTTGACCAGATGCGAACAGGAAGGCAAGACTCTCTCTGCCGTGGGAGTCCGTTTTTCCACCCTGTCTAGACCATACCCTAAGGGTCAGAAGGGTGGAAAAATGTGGTTTCACAAACCACAGGGAGTCACGCCTGATGCACAAGGAGAGTTCCCCTCCAGAGGCAGGGGGGGAACAATAACAGACGCCGCCCTAGGGGCAGAGGGGGTCCGCAGAATCAGGGTAGCAGAGAAGCTGTCTCTGGCCAGCCCTTCCAGCATCCCTGAGAAGCTGCCCGACTGTCCGCCTACGGAGGCAGTCGGGGGAAGATTATCACTGTACCCAGAAGCTTGGCTTCCCCTCACCCAAGACAGATGGGTACAGTCGATTATGTCCGAGGGTTACGAAATTCCCTTTGCCCACACCCCAACACAGCCAAAAAGGCCCCTTCCAGATGTTCCACCCAGTCTAAGGGAACAAGCAGTATTAGAAATCTCAAAACTGCTAAGAAAAAGAGCCATCCAACCAGTCCCAGCAGACCAGCAAGGATCCGGAATCTACTCCAAGTTCTTTTTGGTACCAAAAAAGACAGGGGACTGGAGACCAATTTTGGATCTCAGCAGGCTGAACAGGTCTGTCCAAAGAACGAAGTTCTGGATGGTCATGCTACAGTCCATTCTACCCTTTTTGGGCCAGGACAATTAGATGTGCTCTATATACCTTCAGGATGTGTACTACCACATCAAGATGCACAGGCGCTCCAGGAGGTTTCTCCGCTTCCGGCTGGGGGCCAGTCACTACCAGTTCAGGGCCCTGCCCTTTGGTCCCACTACAGCCCCCTGAGTGTTCACCAAATTCATGGCAGCGGTTATGGCTCATCTGAGATGTCAAGGATTCCAGGTGTTTCCATATCTGGATGACTGGCTCCTTACCGCCACCACCAGGCGTCAACTTCTTCAGTCCAGAGATTACACCATTCAAATTTGCAAAGAGCTAGGTATCTCCATAAATTTCGAAAAGTCTGCCTTGTCGCCTTGTCAGTCTATTACTGTCATAGGCGCCATATTAGACACAGTCGAACTGTCCGCAAAACTAACCGCACAAAGAGTTTCAGATATTCGCGGACACGTTCACATCCTTCTTCAGAGCAACATAATCCAGGCAAGGTTTGTACTGAAGACTTTAGGTCTCATGGTATCAGCCAATGTTAAGTTGTCATTCTCGTCTTCATTCTTGCTGGATGGGTTCCACTCGGCCTATACTATAGCTCGAGAGCTATTTTTACCGGCTCGAGGCAGCCCTATAACCTACAATACCATGCGCTAACTCCCCAGATCTCGTTTGCCGCTTAGCTGCGAGGTTGTCTTTTTTTTTACCGGCTCAGGTCAGTAAGAGATTTATTCTATTTAACTAAAATTTCAGGTAGTTTCTCCAGTTAGTTACCCTTGTTTATGTCACTACTAATTGTACAACCCTTTTTGTAGCCCTTTTCCCTTCTCTAGTTAATTTTTATCTTTGGGCCTACGGGCTTTACCTTAGTGTTCCCCACCCCTTATAGTGTTTGTGTGTGTGGGTTTTAGTCAGTTCCCTTAACTTTCCTAATTTTAAGTTGAGTGTGTGTGTGGACTGACTGTGTTTACTGTGGATACAAAGACACTAAGGTCTCGGGATTCAAGGTGTGACTCATGCTGTCAGAAAATGTCTCTGACAGACGGTCACACTTGTTGTGTCTATTGCTTGGGGCCTTTACACCTGTAGGACACTTGTTCCGTCTGTCACGGGTTTAGTTCAAGAGTCCTGCAGGAGAGGTGTAATAAGCTCATCCTAAGGGGCTTGTTAAAGCCTGATGACTCCCCGTCCAAGTCTGGCTTGGGGAAGTCTTCAAAAACCGCCAAACCCTCGGCTCCAGCTTCTGAGTCGAGGGCTGGTGTTATCGAGATGGCTCCGACATCGGTTCCATCCGGATCCGAGGTGGGTAAACTGGTATCCGCTCCGAAACCAGCATCGGAGCCGACCCCAGTGCGCAAGCGCTCTAGATCCCCCTCGATAGACTCCGTCCAATTGGCTCCGAGATCCCCTCTCCAATCGGAGTGGAGTCATAGGACTCACTCATCTAGGTCATCCAGGCTCTCCGATCACGACATCGAGAGGGTGGTCAGTAGGCTCATAAAATCTCAGGCACTAGCTCAAATGCTCCAGAGCCCATCTCACCAGACTGTGGCTCCTTCGGTACCGCCATCGATTCCTCCTCCGACTCACCTCTCGAGTAAGGAGCTGGAGTTTGTCGGAACCGTAACCTTACCCATGTCGGAGCTGATACTCCCACCTTCGGCTCCGGTGACATTGGCTCCGACCTCTTCATTGGTTCCGTCCATGGAGGGGTCCGGGCGCCGGGACTCCATTGTTGGCTCCGAGGGGGCGAGTGGCATCGGACCCTTGTCTGACCCCACTCTCCCTGACAGAGCTTCGGCTCTGGTTAGTTCAGCCCCGACATCATTCTCGGAGCCTTCTCTGTCGGTGCCAGGGGCGGTTCCGGTCTCTTCGGAGCTGGGACTAACTTTGGTATCTGATAGGGGAGCCTTCGAGGTGATGAGGAGCATGCTGGACCCAGTGTCCACTCCAAGGTTAAGTTCTGCTGCTCCTCCCTCTACAGTGTCTTTTACGGTTTCTGGCCACCCTCCTATATCTGACAGCAGAGATCTGAAGCGTAGGGTACCCACCTTGGGTGTCTCCTCCTCTTCCGAGGGCTCCCCTGAAGTTTCAGGGGAATCCCCTAGGAAAAGAAAGTGCAAGAGGAAGCACATAGACTCCCCCGAGTCTGTCACATCAGACACTGACTTGGATGAGTTGGAGGGTTCCCCCAGATCCCCCTCTGAGGATGTCTCTTTCTCAGACATCCTAGAGATCCTAAAACAGAGGGGAAAATTGGTCCACTCTCAAACCTTCCGAGGACGGGTCGGTTTACCTTTTGCATCTCGCCCTTCCACCTCCTGGGTGTCTCCCCCTTTCGACCCACTAATGGAGGTAGTGGCTAGAAAGGCGTGGGCAGCTCCTGACTCAATGGAACCTACCCCTAGGAGGCCTTCTAAATTTATTTCTGCACCAGAGGACAAGTCCTTTCTCACCAAAGGCGTTTCAGTTGATGCTATGGTGGTAGCAGCAGCCACTAAGAAGGAATTGGCTGATCCTTCTGTACCTGTTCATCCTCCTAACAAAGAGTCCAGGACCATGGACAGGTACGGCAAGCGGACATTTGCTTCAGCGACCTTTACTATGCGATCGCTGAACTATTTATGTCATTTCACCCGCCTTCAGAGAGACCTGCTCAAAGAGCTGGGTGAAACGGTACAGGATCCTTCTGCTGCGGGGTATCAGGACAAGATAAACTCCCAGCTGGCCACCCTGAACTCCATTGTTACCTCCTCCTTGCGGCTTATCTCTTACGCAGCCAATGGGGCGAGTAGGGCCGCTGGCACAGGTGTTGCGTTGAGACGTCACGCTTGGATGCGACTCTGTAACTTTGCCGATCCCTTCAAGGCGTCCTTCACCAACACCCCCTTTGATGGTTCAGAATTGTTTGGACCTCAGGTGAAGAATACCTTCACCAGATGCGAGCAAGATGGTAAGACTCTCTCTGCCGTGGGCATCTATTTTTCCACACCTTCTAGACCTTATCCTAAGGGACAGAGAGGTGGAAAGATGTGGTTCCGCAAACCACAGGGAGTCGCGCCTGCCGCATGTGGTGAATTTCCCCCTAGAGGCAGAGGGGGGAATAATAATAGATGCCGCCCTAGGGGCAGAGGGGGTCCACAGAACCAGGGTTCCAGGGAATCTTTCCCTGACCAGCCCTTTCAGCATCCCTGAGAAGCTGCCCGACTGTTCGCCTTCGGAGGCAGTAGGGGGAAGATTATCTCTGTACCCGGAAGCCTGGCAATCCCTCTCCCAAGACACATAGGTACAGAAGATCATATCCGAGGGTTACAAAATTCCCTTCACTTCCCCTCCGGTACAACCGCCAAGACCCCTACCAGACGTACCACCCACACAAATGGGTCAGGCTCAGCTAGAAATAAAAAAGCTGTTAACAAAAAGAATCATCCAGGCAGTCCCAGCAGATCAGCTAGGATCCAGAATCTACTCCAGATTCGTTTTGGTACCAAAAAAGACTGGAGACCCATTTCGGACCTCAGCAGATTGAACAACTCTGTACAAAAGACAAAATTTCGGATGGTAACACTGCAGTCCATTCTACCCTTTTTGGGCAGAGACAACTGGATGTACTCCTTAGACCCCCAGGACGCGTACTATCATATTAAAAAAAAAAAAAAAAAAAAAAACAATTTATATACTAGTTGTTTACTGTTAGTTTATACTTGTTATTACTTCTTTTGTAACACCTTCTGAAACCATGTAATACTCAATGGAGCTTTTCTCCACGGGCCTCTACTGAAAATGGACATATATCCAGATAGACTAGCCCGGTCAACAAATGTAAAATAAAATAAATAATAAATAAATTCAGAACCCTGCCCTTTGGTCTCACCACAGCCCCCCAGGTGTTCACCAAATGCTTGGCAGTGGTCATGGCTCACCTGAGACAAAAAGGATTCCAGGTGTTTTCATATCTAGACGACTGGCTCATTTCCGCTACCACCAAGCAGCATCTTATAATGGCCAGGGATTACACTATTCAACTTTGCAACAGTCTAGGTATTTCTATAAATTTTGCAAAGTCCTCCTTGTCAATGTATAAACTTTATAGGCGCCGTATTAAACACCACAGAAATGTCTGCAACATTACCACCTCAGAGAGGGTCAGACATAAGGCGGAATGTTCAGTCCCTGTTTCAGCCCAACAGAGTTCAAGTCAAGCTAGTATTGAAAGTGTTAGGCCTCATGGCAGCGGCGATTCTTCTACTCCCATTAGCCCGCTTCCACATGAGGCTCCTTCAGTGGATGCTGTTTTCTCAGTGGTCCTTTCAACAGCTACCAATGACTCACAATATTTTGATAACCCCTTCTTGCAAGAATCATCTCTCCTGGTGGATGGTTTCCCCTCAGCTTTTTTAGGGCAGACCCTTTGTTCTCCCCCCCCCCCAGTTGCCACGGTGACAACGGATGCCTTCCTGATCAGGTGTGGGGGGGGGCATTATCATGGCAGGACGGTCCAGGGCACATGGCAACAATCAGAACGGCACCTGCACATAAATGTCCTGGAGATGAGGGCGGTGCTTTTGACGCTGCAAGCCCTTCAGAGCTCTCTTCCCACAGGGACTATAGCAATTCAAATGGACAATATGTCTGTAGTGTGGTACATAAACAAGCAGGGCGGAACAAAGTCCTACCCCCTATGTCGAGAAGCACTCAGACTTTGGCAATGGGCAATTTCCTCTCAACGGTTTCTGATAGCAATGCACATCCCCGGGAAGTCCAACGTCATAGCGGACAGATTGAGCAGAACTATCCTCATGCCTCACGAGTGGTCTCTAAATCAAGCGGTAGCAGACAGAATATTTCAGAAGTGGGGCCAGCCTTGCTGCGATCTTTTCGCAACTCCTCAAAACAGCAAGTGCCTCGACTTCTTCACACTCTTTCCTCTACCAGGCCAGCCCCTCAGAGACGCTCTTGTTCACGTTTGGCCCCGGGGTCTTCTATATGCCTTTCCTCCCTTGCCATTGATCCCGCAATTAATTCAGAAAGCAACCGCATTGAGATCTAAAATGATCCTCATTGCCCCGTTTTGGCCTCGACAAGTATGGTTTCCGTTTCTACACAGTTACCTACTGGAACAGCCTTGGCATCTGGAACCCCTTCCGGATCTGTTGACCCATCTCACAGGCAAGCTGCATCAGTCTCTTCATTCCCTCAACCTCACAGCTTGGTTGCTCCACTTCCAGCCTTAGCCAGGCTTCCCCTTATTTCTCCTCCTGTTCGTGATATCATTCTAGCTTCCCATAAGTCCAATACTAGGAAGATGTATGCGAGTAAATGGAAGCGTTTTTCGCATTGGGCACAAACTAAGTCCCTAGATCCTTTTCACGCACCCATTCATAAGGTTCTAGATTTTCTGGTGGAGCTTTTTCATTCAGGGTCATTGCCGGCCACTGTCAGGGTACAATTAGCAGCCATTGCTAATTTTCATGTTGGGCTCTCAGAAGCAAATATTATGTCCCACAAACTTTGTAAAGCCTTCCTCAAGGGCATCTTTTTGCTTAGACCTCCAGTTAAAGATCCACCTCCACAATGGGACTTGAATTTAGTTCTAACCTCATTGATTCTGCCTCCCTTTGAACCTGCAGCTTCTTGCTCCTTCAAGCTTCTTTCTTGGAAAACTCTGTTTTTAGTAGCCATAACATCTGCCAGAAGGGTATCGGAACTTCAAGCTTTGTCGGTCCGTCCCCCTTATTTGGTCTTTCACAAAGACAGGGTAACTCTCAGAACAAACCCTTCCTTCCTACCGAAAGTGTCCTCGGAAACAAATCTAAACCACTCCATTGACTTGCCTGTCTTCTTCCCAGACTGTGCTAACAGGGCTGAACAGAAATTACATTCATTAGATGTTCATCGCCAATTATGGTATTATCTAGACAGGACAAAACAACTCAGAAAGTCAGACCAGCTCTTTCTCTCTCATGCTGCAGGAAAGAAAGGGCTTCCGGTATCGAAGGTTACTCTTTCCAGATGGTTGACATCTATTATTACCTTTGTCTATGAGTTGAGACACAGGCAACTTCCGTCTAGGCCTAAGGCTCATTCAACCAGGGCACTATCAACATCAACAGCATTTCAAGCAAAGGTACCACTAGATGCCATATGTGCAGCAGCTACATGGGCTTCCAAACGTACCTTTATTGCCCATTACAGACTTGATATAGCCTCCAGAAATAGAGCTGACTTTGGTTCCACTGTACTCAGGAGTCTGTTCCATTGAGCCACCCAGGACTAAGATGCTGGGGACGCTGTCCCATCCAGCAAGAATGAAGGCGAGAATGACAACTTAACATTAAGAAGTTATGTTCTTACCATAACGTTCCATGTTAGTTGTCTTCTTCTCGCCTTCTTTCTTGCGTCCCTCCCTCCTGCCCCCTAGCCTGGATAGACTTCAGGTCTCTGAGTCCTTCCATTTCTGGAGATGTAACATGTTACGGTTTCCCAGTATCCTTAATGTTACTAGCAGGGAGCCCATACTTGCAAATGAGGATTATGATATTATGATATTATATTTATACTATGTCTTAGTTTCCAAATGAGATCTGGGGAGTTAGCGCATGGTATTGTGGGTTATAGGGCTGCCTCGAGCCAGTAAAAATAGCTCTCGAGCTATAGTATAGGCCGAGTCAGAGCCGAGGATCGGCTCCGAACCCATCCGGCAAGAAAGAAGGCGAGAAGAAGACAACTAACATGGAACGTTATGGTAAGAACATAACTTCTTATTATGTTACTTCCCCTAGCTCGCTTTCACATGCGGATCCTTCAGTGGATGCTCTTTTCCCAGTGGTCTTTTCAACAGCTTCCAATGTCACACAACATTTTAATCACCCAATCATGCAAGAAACACCTTTCCTGGTGGATGGTCTCCCTTCAAGTGATTCAGGGCAGACCCTTCGTCCCCCCCAGTTGCTACGGTGACAACGGACGCCTCCCTGATCGGGTGGGGGTGCATTTTCAGGGCAGGACAGTCCAGGGCACATGGCAACCTTTCGAGTGCCACCTGCACATAAATGTCCTGGAGATGAGAGCAGTACTTTTAGCGTTCCAGCCCTTCAGGACTCTCTTCCCATTGGGACTATTGCAGTTCAGACGGACAATATATCCGTAGTGTGGTACATCAACAAGCAGGGCGGAACCAAGTCCTATCCCTTATGTCGAGAAGCACTCAGACTTTGGCAGTGGGCGATCTCTTCTCAGCAGTTTCTGATAGCAACGCATATCCCCGGGTAGTCCAACGTCATAGCAGACAGGCTGAGCAGAGCCATTCTCATGCCGCACGAGTGGTCTCTCAAGCAGTCAGTAATGGAAAAAATTTTCCGAAGATGGGGTCAGCCTTGTTGCGATCTTTTCTCAACACCTCAAAACAGCAAGTGCCACGACTTCTTCACTCTCTTCCCGGCCACCCCCCCCCCCCAGAGATGCTCTAGTCCACGATTGGCCCCGGGGTCTTCTGTACGCTATTCCCCCCTTTCCATTAATCACACTGTTGATTCAGAAAGCTTCCACATTGACATCCTCATTGCCCCTTACTGGCCTCGACACATCTGGTTTCCGTTCCTGCATCGTTACCTCTTGGAGCAGCCCTGGCATCTAGACCCAGTGCCTGATCTCTTGACCCATCAGTCGGGCGAGCTGCACCAGTCCCTCCCCTCTCTCAACCTCACAGCTTGGTTGCTCCACTTCCAGCCTTAGCCAGGCTTCCCTTTATTTCCCATTCGGTGCGTGACATCATTCTAGCTTCCCACAAATCTTCTACTAGGAGGATTTATGCTAGCAAATGGAAACGTTTATCCTTCTGGGCAGAGACTAGAAACATGGACCCTTTCACGGCACCTATCCAATCAGTCCTAGATTTCTTGGCCGAACTTTTTCAATCAGGTTCTTCTTCGTCCACTATCAGAGTTCAGTTAGCGGCCATTTCAAATTTTCATGTTGGCTTGTCGGTCTCCACTGTTATGTCCCATAAACTTTGTAAAGCCTTCCTTAAAGGTATTTTTTTACTTAAGCCCCCGATCAGAGATCCCCCACCACAGTGGGATTTGAATCTGGTTTTAACCTCTTTGATTCTCCCTCCCTTTGAACCTGCGGCTTCCTGTTCCTTGAAGTTACTCTCATGGAAAACTCTATTTCTAGTGGCCATAACTTCCACGAGGAGAGTCTCAGAACTTCACGCCCTTTGCGTTTGTCCTCCTTGTCTGGTTTTCCATAAAGATAGAGTGTCCCTCAGAACTAACCCGTCTTTTTTACCTAAGATATCTTCTGAGGCAAATCTAAACCAGACTATCGATCTCCCAGTTTTCTTCCCTAATTACTCCAACAGAGCGGAACAAAAGTTGCATTTTTTGGATGTTCACCGTCAACTCTGTTACTACCTGGATAGAATCAAGCAAGTTAGGAAATCTGAGCAGCTCTTCCTGTCTTATGCGGAAGGGAAGAAAGGCCTTCCAGTTTCCAAAGTAACTCTTTCTAGATGGTTGGCCTCTGTGATTACTTTCATCTATGAACTGAGGTGTCAAGAACTTCCTTCGAGGCCTAGAGCCCACTCAACTAGAGCCTTAGCTACGACAATAGCCTTTCAGGCTAGGTTGCCTATAGATTCCATTTGTGCGGCAGCCACATGGGCCTCTCCTCATACCTTTATTTTTCATTACAAACTGGACATGGCCTCCAGAAGCCGAGCTACCTTTGGTTCCACTGTACTCAAGAGTCTGTTCCGATGAGCCACCCAGGGTTGAGGTGCTAGGGATGCGGTCCCATCCAGCAAGAATGAAGGCGAGATTGACAACTTAACATTGAGAAGTTATGTACCTACCTTAACGTTCCATGCTAGTTGTCTTCTTCCCGCCTTCTTTCTTGCGTCCCACCCTCCAACCCCCTAGCCTGGACAGACTGAAAGGATCCTTCTGGGCCTTCTTTTCATACCAATATGGACTCCCATGGTTGCTTTTTCTTGGTATGTTCTATATATAGGTATTCCTCTTTCTCCTTGTTCTGAGAACAGAACTGCTACAGTGTTAGTTATCAAATGAGATCTGGGTAGTTAGCGCCTAGCATTGTGGGATACAGGGTAGCCTCGAGCCGGTAAAAATAGCTCTCGAGCTTTAGTATAGGCCAAGTCGGAGCCGAGGATCGGCTCCGGACCCATCCAGCAAGAAAGAAGGCGAGAAGAAGACAACTAACATGGAACGTTATGGTAGGTACATAACTTCTCATTTACTGTGCCTCTGTCTAGCAGGGACACAGGACAGATCCCAGGGGTGAATTTGCGATTTCCCATCCACGCATCCAAATTTCGCTTGAAGAGGGTCAGCGAGGGGCTATGTCTAACATGAATTGGGATTCTATTCCAGAGTGAGGGGAGCCTCTGGGAAATGAATATTGTCCCTCCAGCATGTCCTATTTATTTTTGTGCTGCGGTTTAGGTCCCTGGAGCGTGTAGCTCTAAGGTACTTGGACTTTTTGAGGTGGAGCATGTCCATTAATTCTGGGCTTGACATGGCTTTGTACGTCAGGCATAGATCACCTCTGAGTAGGCGGTAAGCAACTGAGTAGAGCTGGAGTTTCTTTAGTCGAGCTGCATTGGACATCTGTTTGTAGCCCATGATCCTCTTGGTGAGGTACTTTTGGGGTCTCTCCAGTTGCTGCAGGTGTTGGGTAGGGTACATCCCAAAAGGGGCATTGTATTCAATTATGGGCCTGATGAGTGACGAGTAGAGGGGCACAATGACCTCTGTTGATCTAGATGCGAACCCTTTCGTGATAAGGTGGGCTATATAGAAAGTCTTTCTAACCACTTTGGCAACGTGATTATCAAAGGAGAGATTACTATCTACGTTGGTCCCCAAATCTCTAATTACGTATTCCGTACTTAATGGATTACCACCTATGTGGTAATTTGTGGGCAAAGTGTTTTTCCCAAAGGGGATGACTATGCACTTTTTAGCATTTAGCTTGAGGCCGTGGCTCTGGCACCAAGCATCCGTCTCTGTATGACACTTTTGGAGGATGCTTGTGTCAGCTGGAGATTTGATTATGGCCCCCAGTTTGCAGTCATCTGCGAACTTTGTCAGCCATAATCCCCCCGTGTTAGTCTGAACCTCAGAGAAGTATATACCAAACAAGAGAGGTCCCAGAACTGAGCCCTGTGGGATGTCACTTGTAACTGGTTTGGATTCGGACATGGCACCTGCGATTCTGACCATGTGGGTTCTATCTCTGAGCCAGTTTGCAACCCATCTTGTGCTATAGGGGTTGATATTTAAGCTGGTAAGCTTATTTATGATGCCCGAGTGGGGTATTGTGTCGAAGGCTTTTGCGAGGTCCAGGTAGGCTGTATGGAGTAACTTTCCCTCATCTATGGCTTTGGTAACTGTTTCAAAGAAATCAACTAGGTTTAAGAGGCAAGATCTGCCCTTAACAAAGGCAAATTGGGTAGAGTCCAGTGTCTGGAGGCTCCCAATGTCTTTGTTTATGAGTTCCATGATAATACGCTCCATAGCTTTACAGACCAGACTAGTCAGGCTTATGGGGCGATAGTTTCCGGGGTCTGTTGTGGCACCACCTTTGTGGAGTGGGAACACTGTAGCTGTACGCCATTCTTTGGGTACATATCCTGTAGTAAGGCTAAGTTTGAACAGTAATTTAATGTGAGGGTTCAGTTCTTGTTGGAGCTCATGTAAGACACAGTCTGGGACACCGTCCAGTCCCATAGATGCTGTGTTTTTTGCTTTGGAGAGGGCAGCTTTCACCTGTGCATCTGTGATGTCAGGGAGGTTACATTCAGTTGGGATAGGCGTTTTGCTCCTTTGGGGGGGAAGGGGGGGATAAGGGGGGATAAGTTTGCACTGAATCTGTCTGCTAGGATGTTGGCTATGTCTGTAGGTTTGGTATATTTTGTACCATTATGCAACAATTCAGAACATATCTGGGAGTTTCCGCCCATGTTCCTGACATAACTAAAGAAGGCCTTGTGATTATCTTTAGTGTCTAGGGCAATTTTTCTTTCGAAACTGGCCTTTGATGATTTTATGAGGGATCGAAGTTTCTTGCTAATACTGATCAGAGATGCCTTCCCTTTTTGGGATTTTGCTCTGTCATGTAGTAGCTTCCTCCTTCTGTTGTATAGCTTATTTATGGCCGGGGTCCACCAGACCGGTCTCCTGTTTTTGGAGGAGTGAGTCTTGGTTTTATTTGGGATAGCACGATCCATGCATACCTGCAGGTGCTCATAGAATGCATTTGTAAAGGATTCTGCGGATTGGGCTGTATTATCCTCTGGCCCAGGGGCTTTGAAGGATTCCACCTCAGTCTTGAAGTGCAAAGTTGGCTTTTGAGAAATTCTTTACAGTGATTTCCTTGGCTGGGGGTGGGGACGGGATATAGATGTCCAGGGAAATTTGTTTATGGTCTGATCTTACCAATGAGGGGTTTACCTCTGGTGTGGAACATAGAGTCACCATGTTGGTGATGACCAGGTCCAATATGTTGTTCCCTCTTGTGGGAGTGGTGACCAGTTGTTCCATTGCGTTAGAGTTTATAAATTCAAGGAACCGTTGGGTGAGGGTGTTTGGGCTTGAGTAGTTTTCCCAGTCAATGTTTGGGTAGTTGAAGTCACCCAATAACATAGTGTTTGGAGAGACCTTCATATTCTCCAGTGTTCTCAGGAATGCCAAGTGGGGTTCCTGTAATAGGGAGGGTGTTCTGTAGCAGGCTACAAACTGAAAGGCAGTTTTGCCCGCTGTTAGTTGCACATGGATGGTTTCCGATGCTTCGTGCAGTGCCACTAACCTGGAGGTGTAGGTATCTTTGATGAATATAGATACTCCCCCTCCTTCTGTGCTTCGGTCCGAGTTTTGGGGCCGAAACGCATGGTATGAGTTATAACCTGGTAGTGCTGGGCTGCTCTCAGGAGCCTTGAACCAGGTTTCTGTTACTGCACAGACATAGATTTTCTCCATACTGAGGAGAGTCTCGAGTGCGTGTATCTTGAGGTTTAGACTTCTGGCATTGAGTAGCATCACCTTTAGTGTTTTTATCTTTGGGTTGTCTATGGAGGTGGGTTTGTCCTTTGAGCCTTGCCTAAAAAAGGCACTATTGGGTGGCAAGAGCCTTGGCCAGTATACGAAAGCCTAAGGGTGACATGTGCAAGCCGTCCCTAGCGAAGCAACGTGGCTTGTCTGGCATGTCATCCCAGGCTGACAGACACTGGATCCCCTTTGAATGACACCAATACTTTAGCCAATTGTTGAAACTGATCATTTTGTCTTTATACTGTGGCATCATTCTTGGTGAGGGCAAGATCAGGGTCATACCAGCCTGGGTTACATGGTCAGAGAGCTCTTCTATGTCTCTTTTCATGTAGTCCAGGGAGGTATGTCTCAGGTCATTCACACCAGCATGGACAATGATGGAGTCATACTTGTACTTGCTTTGGAGTGACCCGAGTGCTTGCATTATGTGGCAGATCCTGGCACCTGACAGGCAGCTTACAGTGACCTTCTCCTTGTTCAGTCTGGTGAGCGGGACGTCAGTGTGCCGGACAATAGAGTCCCCTATAACAAGTGTATTTGGTGTGTTGTTTGGCCTTAAAGGCTGTGACTGTGAGGCATACTGATTTTGTGAGATATGTGATTTGTGGGTATTGTTGAGGGATGGCTGTTGCTTGGATATCTGCTTAGGAGGTCTTTGCTGTTTAGGCAGATTTTTATTTAGAGCCTCCGAGTATGTTTTTGTGTGTTTATGTGTTGGGTATGCAGATGCAATAGGTCTGTGTGAGACTGGATTTGTGGTGTGGGTGGTTACCTTTTCCTCCTGACTGACTATGCCAGTCTTGGGTTGAGAGAGCTTTGCCTCTAGTTTGGCTGTGTAACTGCATCTCTCATATGTATTAGAGTTTGTTGGAAGGAGGAGAGGGTTGTCTGTGTACATAAGGCAATTGTAACATTGCTTCAAAATTCCTAGATTCACCAGCTGGACTGGAGAGTAACCTTGAAACTGACCCTTGGACATACCAGATTAGTATAGGGAACTGTTTTTTTACTGATCAGATTAGGGAAGGGAACTGATTTTTCACTTGATCATGAAGGACCAATTGGGAGTCTAATACTTATGAGAAGTCAAAGAGGGTATAGTGCTTTAGTTAGTTAGTGTTACCTTATAAGAGCTGAGCAAGTGCATGTCTTTAGAAAGAGAATAGAGTGATTACTTTGAGAGTTTGAACAGTTCTAAGGGAAAAAGTGAAGAGCAGACTTTGTGTTGCCTGGAATAGTTTAAACCCGTTTTAGCGGAGCTGCCCGACGCTGCTCAGTGCGCAAAACCGCGCAAAAAGAGAGTTGTAGGGTTTTAAGAGAGAGAGATCAAGGAGTTTAGAATTGACCCAAAATGGCCAATAAAACGACAGCTTCTAGGTAATAACCACTCCTTCAGGGACAGGCAGGCTGTTCAGTGTTAACCACTCCCACTGGTGAACACAGAGACTTCCCTTTCGCCCAAGCAAGCACTGGCTTTCTAGAAACTTCCAAACAATTCAGAACAGCAAGATTTTTTTTTTTCTTTTTGTTGTAGTTTAAAGGTAGCAGAGATACACAAGCAGCAAAATAATCACAACAGTGTAATAAATGACCCCACACTTGGGTGCTAGGCCACAATCAGGTAAAATGCATTTTTTAGAGAAAAAACACTATTTTAAATTAAGTG
Source organism: Protopterus annectens (assembly GCF_019279795.1). Taxonomy (NCBI): domain Eukaryota; kingdom Metazoa; phylum Chordata; order Ceratodontiformes; family Protopteridae; genus Protopterus; species Protopterus annectens. The sequence goes on from NC_056751.1 coordinate 314,780,867, forward strand.
CAACACAGGAAATGCAGTAAACAGGCTCTAGATGTGTTCCAAGTACTGTTACTGTTACAGATATAAACGTTAGCAAGCCGGAAAATGCCAAAAAGTAGGAGGCAAAGCAGTAAAACTTAACAAAAAATCAGAAGAAAATACTTAAAATCACAAAAGTGGCCCCTTTTCTTCTCTCAGCATTTTCTCCCCTTGGCAGGTGCTTCAGCAACAACTAGCAAGCCTGAAAAGACGCCACAACCATGAGGCAGCCTGGTTTTAAGAGAGACAGATCAAGGAGTTTGGAATTGACCCAAAATGGCCAATAAAACTACAGCTTCTAGGTAGTAACCACTCCTCCAGGGACAGGCAGGCTGTTCAGTGTTAACCACTCCCACTGGTGAACACAGAGACTTCCCTTTAGCCCAAGCAAAAACTGACCTTCTAGAAACTTCCAAATGGTTCAGAACAGCAAATCTGTAACTGAACTTTCTTAACTTTCAGAAAGTGGGAAAAAAGCAATATTTTTTTTTCTTTTTGTTGTAGTTTAAAAGTAGCAGAGATACACACGCAGCAAAATAATCACAACAGTGCAATAAATGACCCCACACTTGAGTGCTAGACCAAAATCAGGTAAAATGCAGTTTTTAGAGAAAAAACGATTTTAAATTAAGTGCAACACAGGAAATGCAGTAAACAGGCTCTAGATGTGTTCCAAGTACTGTTACTGTTACAGATATAAACTTTAGCAAGCCGGAAAATACCAAAAAGTAGGCGGCAAAGCAGTAAAACTTAACAAAAAATCAGAAGAAAATACTTAAAATCACAAAAGTGGCTCCTTTTCTTCTCTCAGCATTTTCTCCCTTTGGTAGGTGCTTTAGCAACAACTAGCAAGCCTGAAAAGACGCCAAAACCACGAGGCAGCCTGGTTTTAAGAGAGACAGATCAAGGAGTTTAGAATTGACCCAAAATGGCCAATAAAACTACAGCTTCTAGGAAGTAACCACTCCTCCAGGGACAGGCAGGCTGTTCAGTGTTAACCACTCCCACTGGTGAACACAGAGACTTCCCTTTAGCCCAAGCAAGCACTGGCCTTCTAGAAACTTCCAAACAGTTCAGAACAGCAAATATGTAACTGAACTTTCTTAACTTTCAGAAAGTGGGAAAAAAATAAGATTTGTTTTTTTTTCTTTTTGTTGTAGTTTAAAGGTAGCAGAGATACACAAGCAGCAAAATAATCACAACAGTGCAGTAAATGACCCCACACTTGAGTGCTAGGCCAAAATCAGGTAAAGTAAAATAAAAAGGTATGTAGCTTGGATGGGCAAAGTGGATTGAGTTGCTAGGTCCAAGGCTATCCTAGTTAGTCTACAAAAGGGTACAATCTGGCTCTTTCTCGTTTGTTTATATACCACATTGCTGTGGTGCTGTCTGTGAACATTAGCAGAGAGACTGCAATCCAAAGATGGTTCAGAGATTTGAGAACATTTATAAGAGCTATAATTCCCTTAACATTTATTTGCTTTGACTTGTTTGTTCCATAGACCCTGCACTTTCAACCTCTTGGACATAGCCTCTAAGCAAAATCTGAGGCATCTTTTCATTATAGACTGAGAGAACTTCTGCAGAGGAAGGACCTAGCAACATTTATTTATCCCGAGGAGTATTTAAAATGTCTGATTTGATATTCTCTGGCAAAGTCTGAGACTGTAACCAAGCAAATCTTCTCAAAACAGAGCAACTGGCAGCAGCCCTGGACAGAGCATCAGCAGTGTCATAAGCACATGTCAAATAATGTCTAGTTATCTGAGCCATAGCAGATACTACAGAACAAACAGACGTTTTAGTAGTTGAAGGGAGGTGAAGTACAATTAAATTCATTGTTATCATAGGAAGCCAGTAAATCGTAGACATGTGCTTCTGATCATTCACAATTTGGGAGACTGTGGAAGTAGAATAAACTGTTTTACCAAGCTTACATAAAACTTTTCCCAGTTTGTGAGAAGGGGTAAGGTTGCCAGCCGAAAGAAACCTGATATGGAAGTAACTTTAGTCTTGAACAGCTTTGTCACTGCATGTAGGCTTTTGTGCAAATGGAGTCAGCCTGAAAGGTCAGATGACTTTTGTAGCATTAGACTTCCTTCTTCAAAAAACATCAGAAATTCTGTGGATGAGACTGTATGGCTCACTGTAGATATACTGGCAACAAAATATTTAATTGTCGGCCTTCTTGAACCAGATTGCTATTAGTGTCTCAGCTGACTGAATTTTTATTCAAAGAACATTTTATTGCTTCATGGATCACATTTTCACTGATGTCACAAGAAAACTACTTGCCTATATACTGCTTCAGTACCAGATCCTTTTTAATACTTAGCCATACCATTCTAAACTAACCTGGCATATTCCTCCATAAAGACATACCCTTCAGCCATTTCTGCCTTATCTGTTGAACCATCCCTAACCTTTAACACTGCTCTTAAACTGTTTTTTGAAAGGAGTCTTGCTTCTGAGGCTCTTAGACATTCAGTGGTTTCTACGTGGGATTTTAATTTTGTTACTGGAAAATTGACTTTCCTTGTTTGAGTCTACTTATTCAGCAAATCTTAAATTTGTATATTGGAAAACTGTTTTCTTAGTTGCATTCACCTCTGCTTGGATTTCCAACTTTTAGGCTTTACATAGTTTTACAAAAGAAGAGGGTTTATTTTCGATAGTATTGCTCATCTTTCTTGCTTAGTTACTTACTTTGTCACAGTCTTTTCTGTTACCGCATCATTTTCCTTAAGTAGGCATGTAAGGGTAAAGAATTTGATATTGCATAAGTGTTCAGTGGACATTTAGATTTTATTGTGACAGAACCCAAACCATTAGGCACTCTGATCAGTTGTCTGTGCCTCATGAAAAGAAAGAGTCACCCATTGGTGAAACTGATTTTCTTAATGTAGTTAGCTATTATGATAAATACAACAAAACTCCAAATTCAGCTACCACTGCAGCCATCAGCAAATATGTATCTGCCTGGATTATTTGTAAGACTGCTGTCTGGACAGTTATTCAGGCATTTTCTAAACGGTATAAGTGATATGTCCAGTTTAGAGGAAGAGCAGGATTTGCTTCCACAATCCTTACATGGTATGCTCTACCATTTATCTGTTATGGCAGAATGAGTGTGTGTGAGGTTGCATCCACATTTCCTGAATGGATATCTGCTTGCTGAATAGATCTGTCTATAATGATGTTTAGCTTCTGCTGGAGTTGAATCATATGGTGATTTCCTGCAGCAGTTAACCTAGTTTTAAAGCATCTACTGTTAAGATGAGCATACTAGCACAACTATATTTTCTGGAGTCACTGGTGAAAGAGCACTACAAGCTTTGCAAAAGACGAGAAAACAAATTCTGGAAGAACAGAAGTAGTAAGGCTGAATAAATGAGTAGCTGAATACACCAGCACAGCAGCAAATGGGCAGCATAAAGAGGTTGCATGAACTGGTAACCTGGTAATTGTAGTGCAGCCTTATACGGAGTTATGGAACCATTTGTGGTCAGAAGAGTTACTGGTTGGGAACAAGGAGCGAAACTAAGTATTGTAAGTTGAAAATGTTTATAAGAAACTGTCTTGCCCAGCTGCAGCTCTACTGAAAGTATCAGGTGCAATACCTAACACCAGTATGTGTCCATTAAGAACCAGTGCAACAAAATGAATCAGGATTTAACACGTGTCATATTTATTAGTTGTGTTAGTTCTATCCTGAACTTACTCAGCTTTGGAGAGGACCTAACCATATGTTGCCCAGTACTTAAAACACCTAAATCACATCCCCCAACATACTGTATTTAATTTGACTTTGGGCACATCCTACTCAATCTTTTTGTAGTGTAAAAATATTTGTGCAAACATTACTATATTCCACCTCTTCATCTAATTATATTTTTCTCAGTTGTACTGTATTTTTGCCTTCCATCCAGGTGTAAATTGAAACTGGTCAATATTGATCAGTGGTCTACCCCAGCTAACAAATTCAATAAACAAACAAACAAATAAATAAATAAATACATTTTGAAGGCAATATTTTAAATCTCCTAGAGTTTATTTTATATCACAGAATTGGAATATCCGTTGCCATGTAGTGTTATTTATCCTTATATCTGATATTACTCCTCAATTCTGTTTAAGTTTCTGTATGACCTTTGAGGTAATATCTGTTAAGGTGTTATGCTTTTGACTGACCAGACCTCTCACCACATGCTTATCTCCTCTTGCTTGTGATATTAAGCAGTTCCATGTTTATTTTCCTAGCTATGGCCACTAATTGTTCAACTTCAAATTCTAGCTAAAATGCATTATTTAAATCATCTCCTTAATTCCATTTCTCCTTGCAGGTTGTATTACTGAAGTCAACATACTTCATTACCAGGTTTCTAACAGTCCCCTTCAACTGCTTAATAACATAGCATAAGGAGATTCTATTCTCCTGCCAAAAAAAGGACCAAACTGATATCCTAATCAAAGTATTCAGCATTAGAACTTGTCAAAGATGTAATTTTTTTATTTAGAATCATACGGCTTCATAGCAAATAGAACAACTGAAATTATACTACATCATGATACAGATGGGGATCAGGTACATTCAAACCTCCCTCATCTGTAGAAAGAGTTAATTTGTCCTAGAAAGCACAAGCTTTACCTATGCCTCAAGTAAAGTTTCTCATCATGTTTTTAAATACCTTCAAAAACCCATTTACAAGAAAAGACTACCTCATCAAAGGAAGCATAAAAATGTAGCACTTGGACTGTCTGATTTATTTCTAATCCTATAATTTTCTGTTGTCAACAATCATCAATTTTTTTTTTACTTTTCATAAAGCTTAGCAGCTGAATCTTCTACTGTGCCTCCCAACCAGATTCCCAGATATTTAATGTATGGTGTATCCCACAAATAAGCAATCTGTCTTCTAAAAACAGATGCAGGGCTATAATTTCTGGAAACCACTCTTGTCTTAGTTTTATTGACCTTAAAACCTAAGAAAACACAAACCATTCAAACATTCAAATATAAGTTATAGCTTCTTTACTCCTAGTCTGTATCATCTGCTATCATATTGTCACTTCCTCTTCTCCTATTCAATAACCATACAAACTGTGTTGTCCATCATCACTGCTATGGACTCTAGTTATATTGCAAACAAAAGGGGGGACTTGGACACCTCTGCCTAGTCCCATTATTCATTGTAATTGCATTGACGATGTGGTATATATTTTAACTTTCTATTTTCTATATGTTGCTGTAATTAAATCCCCCAATGCCTATATAAAAATCAAAGGCAACAATACCTTCTTTATATAGTTCTACTCAGTTCTATTAGATGCTGTCTCAACATTTTAATTCACAATCACGTTCTGCTCTAGTTTGGCTTTTGTCATTTATAAACTTGTTTTAAAGTAGTATCAAAGGTTTGTCTGCTACAAACAAACACACAGTTGTCATTTCCTATCAGATGAGTACATACCATACCCAATATACTTCAGTGCTGTATATAAGCAACATGCAGTGATGGTTGAATGCAGAGGTGGGCCCATATGAAGATGTCAGGCTTGAATCTTTATCCTTCTTAAGCATAGTTGCCATGATTGCTTGCTTCCATGAAGGATGTATATCTGTATGTGTGAATACAAAATTGAAGAGGTTAGCCAAGAAGGCAGTTAAATTATACGTTCTCAATACAGTGTTTTTACCTAAAGCATATTATTACTCATCTGATAGGAAATGACAACTCTTATCTGTTCAGCTCCATCACTTTCCACCCTACAACAACTCACCCAGGAATCCTTTAGCTCTGTGGAAGTTGGATCACACAGATCCAATTTATCCCAAACCCTAATAAAACCAAATTACTACTTTTCACCCCCAACAAAACCATTTCTACCCCTCTATCCTTCACTATCTCCTCCAAAAATGGCACTATAATATCTCCTTCTGACCATACCAAACTCCTAGGTGTTGAAATTGATAAAAATCTACACTTCAACGTCCACATTTCACAAACTGTCAAAAAAGTTCATAAAAAAAAATGGGAACACTATATAGGCACAGGAAATCCATCTTGAAACAAGCATGGATTACCCTAGCCCAAACTCACCTCTTGTCTACCCTACCCTAATGTATACTGCTCCAATTCTTACCCAGCTTAGAAAACCTGACCTTGCCAGACTGAAATTGTGTTATAATAAAATTGCCAAGTTTGCAAACAACTCCACCTTTAGAACCCACCATTGTCATGCTCTAAGGGAACTGCAATGGCTGGAACTTCCTCATCTACTAACCTATCACCAATTAGTCATTGCCTACAATGTGGTAACACATCCAGAAAAAAAACCTGCACTAGGCAAACTTCTCACCCACTATAATATAAATCATCCTCTCTGATCTTACGACAAACCCTTCATCTGTATCTCTAGGGCTAACAATACTGCAGGAAAAGCACTGTTCTACCACTCCCTAGCTAGAACATGGAATAATCCCCTTCCTGCTCTGATTTCTGCCCCTACCTCTTCTCACTTTAAAAACTCACTTAGAACAGACTTAAAGAATAAGTGGCTATGTCCATGTGTTACATAAGGCCTCAAATTATTCCACTTGTATACCTCACGTCTTAATATACCTACTGTAATATATATTACAGTCTAGGTCTTCTCCTAACGCTGACTGAATTTGTATACTTATTCTGTTATTAACCATGTGTAATTATTTTTCCTGTATGTATAGGTCTTGTTATGTCTTCTGCTGTATACTGTATTTTAACATATTGTTTGATAATTCTCTGTATACTGTATTTTAACATATTGTGTAAAATTTTACTTACTGTGGAGCTTTTCTCCCCGGGCCTCCACTGAAAATGGACCTGTGTCCAGTTGGGCCATCCCGGTTAACAAATGCAAAATAAATAAATAAAATAAATTACTTGTGCCACCTTTTCAGTACTAACTGGATTACCCATGTCCACATGTTCTCTAGTCACCTTTGGCTAGTTCCTACAATTACTCATGTATCACATCATCTTATAATTTGCTTGTTACCTTTATTGAATGTAATGTTCCATAATTTTCCTAGAATGTGTTCCCTTTAACCACCTGTTATCATTGTCTTTACACAGTCCTGCTATAAATGTATTGATCTTCATTGCCTTAATGTCATAGCTAAGGGTCTTTGATAATCTGGCGGATTATAAAAGTATTAGTCCCACAGAGCTTCTCTCAAAACCTCATATTTGCTGTCTAACAAAATTTAGTTTTCTGCTTCAGTTTATCTATTTCCTTCACAAGATCACCTTGCCCATCAAAGAATCAATCTGTTTTGTAGGTTCACTAACTCAGTTCATTTTAATTTTAAAACACCTTGTTCCTTTTTTCCCACAGCTGGTGTACTGCAAGCTTTCCAGTTTAAGCTCATGACATTAATATTAGCCTTTCATCACCACATATGTTTCCAAACTTGAAATCCTCTGAGTTCAAGGTCTACCTCTTCCTTTCTGAATGTAAGTAACTGTGTTGCAGTCTCTTAAAATACTGTTAGGCCTTCCATAAACAACACCACCCACCCCTCATCTTATAAAGAAAATCTCTTTGCAAGGTATCCGATGACAACTAAATATTGTAAACCGATTCACAATGCCCCAGAACAGCCTTTAATTTCTACATAACATCCTTGGTCATATTTTAAAACATCCTTCATAGCTAAAGGACAAGATTAGAAAAAAATCAAAAACATCACTACTTTATGCCTCAGTGCCCACAAAGTTGAGGCCATACCATACATCAAGTAACCTTGACTATTATCTCACACTGATGTTGACCTAAGTAGGCTTCTTGCAGTACTACTACTTTCCAAGGTTTCAGGTTTCCTTAGATAAACCATGACTCTTTATTTTAATGGGGGTTAATCATCATTCCATGTAAAAATACCCAACCCATATCTAGAAAAAAGGCATCACCATATTCCATCCTCTGAAAACAGCCAATATCCTCATCTGCATAACAGGAAGTATTTTAGAAGAAAACATATCAACAAGCAAATTGACTTCATATAACAGTTTTATAACCATCGAAAAATTAAGACAATGACAATCTTGCTAAAACATTTTCTGAACCAAGTCATGCATGATTAGTTCAAAATTAAATTTATTCAGTAAAGCAGAGTCATGCCTGCAGAGTTACACATTGTGAACAGAAATTTGACAGGTGTCAATATAATATCCCAATTAGGGTATTTCTGTTTTGTCATGCCTCTAGCCCGATCATCCCCAATAACATAGTTTCCATTGCCGACTCATTAGACTAACCGTTTGTCTGTAGTATATAAAGCATATTCCAGTTTTCCTTTTTGATAATAAAATACATATATCTCTTTAAAATTTACAACAGCTAATAGAGACATTTGTCCCTTACATGAAACGCTAAACCAAGATCCCATCTTCCTGAATTAGTAATAGCTCAGGGGATTGTAAAATATCCCACAGCACTTATTAAAAGAGTAGGGGTAAGCTTCCTGGTTCAGTATGAGTACCACCTAGGATCTCCCCTGAAAATAAGCTAATGGCCTAGTGGGACTAAACTGATCAACAAAGGATGGATGGATGAATCAATCAGTTCATAAATCAATATTCCCTTATTTTCCAAATTCTTAAAAACTGACTGTTAGATAGCAAGCTCTTTAATGTACAAATCTGCAACCCTGAATCAGAATTTAATTGACAGCTGGAGCACAATGCTCTTCATAAGCGGTACCAGGCAGTCCGCATCAATGTAGCCACCCAGGCAGCCCCCCTGCTACAATTTATCAATCATCATGTAAACACAATTACACAAAAGGTGACCATCCCATCTAAAAACAAAGAAAAAAGGTAATCTCTTAGCATGACTCCTATATTCCCTCTACTGATCCAAGATTGCATAAATAGACCATATTGTTATATAGTGCTTTCCGGTATAAGATATTTCTTTTTATGTGTGTAAAATACTCAGACATAATGTCACATATGTATCTTATTCAGTGTCCAATACAACCTTGAGTCTTCCAAGTGGTTTCTCCACAGTTTTCCATAACTGCTGCTGTTGAGTCATTCTAGCCCTAAAAGTCAGGAACACCTCCTATTCAGCTGCTCATTTCAGAGCTTTGTGTCTGTCTTTGGCCACAGCTCTAGAATACACAGTCTTAATAGATCTGTCATGCCTCTCTTCAGCAACACCCTCATCTCAAGAGCTCTTCTCTGTCTGACCTGGATCACACTTTCTAATGACGTATAGAGCTTTGTGAGAATCTGTAAAACTGCTGGACATAATGCATGAAACTTCATTTTTTGCATTCTACATTCCCCTGATATATGCAGTAAACAAAGCATGTTTTTACTCCCCCTAGTGTGAGCATGTTATTCATTCTCAAAGAAGTTCTTACCTCCCATACTGCAAATTTTCCCATGTCACTGCAACAATGTTTAGATTCTTATCTTCATATTTCACAATTGCTAGTGTAGTTAGCTGCTAACCTGGCTCCAAGAGCAACCAGAAGATGGACCTGTTCTGATTTAGTCTGATTTTCATGCAAGCCAGTTCAGATGGTCAGCTTCCGTTTCATATATGTCACGCAGTACAAGCTTTTCTTCCTTTCCAGTATGGCAGTAACATAATTATTTTTTTTCCCTAACAGTTTTATCTCATTAAGCTACTTATTTTTCTTATGGCTGCTCTAGATTCACTGCCACAGAAATGTATTTATTTTGTATAACTGTTTTCTAGCTGCAACTCTTCAATAACCATTACGTATGAATTCAAGGAATCTGTAAACTCATCATTGCAGTGACTAGCTGAATCAATATATAAATAGCTAATTTGTATCGGAACATCAATGTTGAACTATTTAACATAGAAATCTCTGCATTTAATAATGCAGAGATCCTACTTGCTAAGGTAAGACTAAATACCCAAAAACAGCTAAATATCCTAGGATCATATATCCCTCCAGGAGATAACATCAAAACCCTAGAATCTCTTTTCCACTGGACATCAGAAACCCTCCCCATGAAACAATTATACTAGGCAACTTCAATATTGATTGGACCTCACTTAAATCACCCCCCCCCTCAAATCATATTAACCTTTACAACTTCTCACAGCTTATGCAACCCCCTAACAGGGTAGACAAAACCCCATCTTCCACCCATAATTTCAGTACACTACCTGACACTCTAAGTGACCACCTCCCAATCTTCTTCATCAGAGACCAAACTAAACTCACTAGAACTAGCTTTCTTAAACACATCAGATACACTAAAAACTTCAGGGCTGATGATCTTAATACAGCCTTAAACACAACTGGTCGCCTCTTTTAACACTTCCTTTAGATGAAGCAGTTGAGTATTTCAACACTGTTTTTTTAGGCCTTCTCAACCAACTTGCTCCACCAAGACAGATCCGCACTAAAACCATCTATGACCCATGGATTACCAAGAGCACTAGCCAACTTATGAAACAAAGGGACAAAGTATGGGACACCTGGAGCAAAAACAAAACTACTCCTAATAGGCACGCATTCTTAGAAATGAGAAACCGTAAAAAAAATCAGACTAGACAAACAAAAATACTATCTTGAAATTCAGACTAAGCACAATACTAACCCACCAAAGTTCTGGGACTCTATAAACAGTATTATTCCCCAACCAGGTAAATCACCAACTCCTCATCCAAACATACACACCACCTCTATAAACACAGCCACCCAGTTCAATGAGTTCTATACCAACTCTGTACTAAAGCTGTCAAAAAACCCACCCTCCTCAACCCCCAATATACTATATAGCCCATCAAATAATGCCAACTCCTTCACCCTTCAACCTGTACCAACTTACACCATCTACAGATACCTAATGAAACTTAAACCCACCACCTTAGCAGTAGACAAACTACTGCCAAATTCCTACAAATAGCCGCCAAAGTCATTTCCTACCCAATCTCTATTATCATTAACAGATCAGTCTCAAAACAAAAGGTGCCACTTCTCTGGAAAATCTCCTACAGTATACCAATACACAAAGGGGGCACCTCCACTGACCTAACAAAGTACCGCCCTATAGCAGTACTTTCCCCACTGGCTAAAATACTGGAAAAATATATCTACACCCAGATCCTAGCGCATCTCCTCTCCAACAATCTTCTTGCCGAAACTCAACATGGATTCTGCCCCAACCATAGTACTACCACTACACTCAACCATTTTAGTAACCTAGTAAATATGCAACACAACAATGGCCAATTAGTGTCTGCAGTTTTCCTTGACTTATCAAAGGTGTTTGATACAGTCTCCCATATGAAACTTCTAACATCACTCTCAGAATTAAAACAAACTACCCCCACTCTGTTATGGTTTCAAGACCATCTCTCCCAACTTCAACAAGCTGTTCAGTGGAAAAACTCCCTTTCTCACTACTTCCTGTAAAACTAGAAGTACCCCAAGGATCAATCCTAGGACCCTTACTTTTCACATTATTTACAAATAATCTTCACAAACCCACCCCTCTAGTAAACCCGGTTCAGTATGCTGATGACTCCACCTTAATCTGCTCTCCCCCCACCCTCCAACAACTTCACATCATGATCCAAGAAGCCTTTACATCCATTGAAAACCCGGCTAACAAACTCCCAGCTAATACTAAATCCTAAAAAGACCCAACTTATGATCTTCCATCCATCCATCCAAAGTAGCTGTACCTACTCCCATGTTCTCTATTTATGCATCAGATAATACCCCTATCTCCCCCATGAGACAAACCAAATTACTAAGGGTCATTACTGACAATAATATGAAATTTTACAAACACATAGCTCATACAATAACCAAAATCAACAAAAAAAACTAGGTACTCTTTACAGATGTAAAAACTACCTTACCAGCAACAGTAAAGTTACCCTAGCTTGTAACCATCTTCTCTCTACCTTACTGTATGCTTCTCCTCTCCTAATTAAGCTAAACAAGAGTGATTTAAACAAGCTATCAGTATGGTACAACAAAATATCAAAATTTGCCACAAACCCCTCTTACCACACCCACTACTGTCAAGCCCTAAAACAGCTTTCCTGGCTGGAGCTCCCTAACACCTTGGATCTAAACCAGCTTCTTCTAGCTCACCAAATATTGTAACTACCTGACCAAACTCCAGCCGTATCTGAAGAAGTTCATGTATACAATGGGATTAAAAGCGCTTTATACAAATAAATTTATTTTGTTTTAAAGTTATACCTGGAATCCACTGCTACCTGGAACTTATTTGGATTTTGTTTAAAACTCCAGCCTTAAAAGACCTGATCGCCCTCTACTCCAATAATCAAGAACTTCGATCCACTAACAACGCACTAATCGCAATCTCCAAAAGCAATTACAGCTCTGGTGACTCCCTGTATTCTAGCAACATTACCAAGACTTGGAACTCCCTACCACTACAAATCAGGGTGCAACTTAACAAAACCATCTTCAAAACACAGCTTATTTCCCACCTAAACAACTCCTGGACATGCAACTGCCTAGCACCTGGCTGATATATTCTAACACCTTTACCCTACCCACTATCCAACCTCCTTTTTAAAACTCCCACAGATGCACTATATATTATCATACATTACTTACCAACTCACTGCTGCCTACTCCCCACTGTCCCATCTATACCCACTAACTCTTCCATAGACTAAGTTGAAAAGCTTTCCCTTAAAATGTCAATGCACCTCATATGAACGTGTCTATAGTCTCCTCCTTTTTTAGTTTTCCTTTCATATCTTCAGTACATCTTCAAGAAAATCTCTAACAAACATACTTTATGAACAACAATTATATGTTACTACCTGCTATACTTTTAATTGTATGTCTAAACCACTATGCTTATGTAATATATTATACAATCATATGTTATCTGCTATATTTTATAACTGCATGTGTAAACCACAATGCTCATGTAAATATCGTACATATAGTATGTTAGCAATAGTTCTGGAGCTTTTCTCCCAGGGCTTCTGCTGAAAATGGACAGCTCTGTCCAGTCGGACCTCCCCAATAAACAAATGTCAAATAAAAATAAATAAATAAGTAATTGCCAACATTAACAAGTTCCAATGTATATTAAATATCTTATAATTTCCCATGTCATTATATAGGCCATTGGGTTTTATAACATCTTTATTACCATCTACTGTACTGTCAGTTACCATGCTAGGTTTCTTTAGCAAATCCTCCAGATTTTCAGATCTCTTGTTATTCTTCTCAAGTTTTAGGATTAAAACAACAATTGTTACAATCACCAGCCAAATTTTCGACACTAAGAGACAACATTTATTACTTAACAAAACAATGGAGAAGGTTATTTTGGATAAAATGTTAGAATTGAAAAGGCTGGACTTGAAACCAAATATCAACTTGCATATGTTGAAAATAGATCTAATGTAACATGATGTTCCATAACAGTATAATAACAGCTATATATAAAAAAGTGTGCTGTGATGTAATTTATATACACTTCAGCATTTGATAGGATTTTAGACAAAACACTGATCAATAAATGAGAACAAATGGATATCGATGTAGTCTTGATAAGATAGATAGCTGCATGGCTTACTAATAACACATGTCAAATATCATACAAGTTAGAGTTATGGTGTCCCACAGGGCTCTGTCTTTGGCCCATTGGTTGCATCTTTCAGCTCTATTTTTTTCACCTGAGGTTTTCTAAAATCTGTATGCAGGTCACTTGAAATGGGTAAACTGATTACATCACAGGCCACTCCTTCCAGCCTCCTCATAGGCTGTAAGCCCCCCTGAGTTCATCACATCCCACACCCAAAACAACTAAAACCCTCCTACATCTCACGGCATGCACACTCTAATTCTGCTATTAGTAACATCCCTACTTACTGTCTACCTCACTTCTCACAGCACCACACTACATCAACTAACCCCAGCAAAAACTATAGCATACATATACCATAACTCATCCCAAAATAGTTACTCTGATATTTCATTACTCTTCAATCACAGAGACACCACCACTTTCAAGACCAAACTGCATTTTAATATACCTAAATCAAGCAATTATACATCTCATATGCATACTCCATACTTACTACATTTCATCCACAACCCAAACCACTATCTTCACAATGTTATGCCAAAGTGGAGATATTCATCCAAACCCTGGACCCTCTCCCACCCATCATATTAACAACTCTACATCACTGTCAGTGAAAACACCAAAAAAGCTTTGCATTGTGCTGTTAAACATCCGTAGTATCTGCAACAAAGTATCTGACTTCCATGCATGGCTTACACAGTATACACCTGATATAGTTGCTCTAACAGAAACCTGGCTCAAACCCCAGATATCAGACTCAGAAATACTTGCCCCTAGATATCAAATATTACAAAATGATAGACTTCATTAGAAAGGTGGAGGCCTAGCATTAATATACCATAAACACTTAAACATAATACCCCACCCAAAAATAGTTCCCACCTTAAATAATATGGAAATTCTATTAGCATCACTATTTTTCCACAACCATAAACAAATATCTGTTGCCACCCTATATATTCCTCCAGGTCCTAATATCCCAACGCTGGAAGACTTCCTATCATGGTCTAACCACTACATCTCAAATGAAACCATCATCTTCAATGACACTAATATAAATTGACTTAAACTAATACCAAACAACTCCACAAACTCCATCAATCTGTCCAAATCTGTACAATTTATACAAACCCCAACACACACAACAATCACCCTGAATCCACCATAGATTGGATATTAGTATCCCACCCACAATACTACTCCAATCCCAACACCCTAAGTGACCACTTATTAGCCCTGATACACAGACTGTCATCCTCCACCACAAGCATTCATTCATAAAAATATACTAGAAATCTAGCCAATTTTAGCCAGTCTCACTTTTGCAACCTATTACAAACACTAAACTGGAACCCACTGAAATATCTTCCCTTAGATGAAGCAGTACATTATTTCAATACTGTCTTCCTAGATACCCTTAACTCCGTAGCCACCATAAGAAAAAAAAGAGTTAAACATAACCATGCTCCTTGGCATGGCACAAATGGAGAAAAGATAAGACCCCACCCAATGAAACCGCCTTCAAAATACTTAGAAACAAAGAATAAACAGGCCATTAATTACGACAAAAAGACTTACTTCTATCAGCAAATAAACACCCGCAGTAATAATTCCAGGCTTTTCTGGAAGTCTGTCAACTCATTACTAAATCCTGGCAGCACCCAAAACCCATCTCCATTTCCAGACAAAAGCCCAGCTGAAATCACTGCAATATTTAATAAAAACTTTATTGATATTATCCTTACATTAGTAAATGCAGGCAATACCCCGACCCCCATTAACCCATCCACCATACCTCAAGGCAATATCAGCTCCATACCATCCTTTAACTAGCAACCTGTAGCAACCTCTCAAATACAAAAATTACTTGGTAAATTGAAACCAGGCTCCTTCCAGAATACCTCAAAATTAGTGCTAAGGCAATATGTTTCCCAGTAAGGATTCTTATAAACCGATCACTTGCAGAACACACGGTCTCCCAGCTCTGGAAAAAATCAATAATCACCCTACTTCACAAAGATCGAAACCCTCATGACCAATCTAAATTTAGGCCCATTTCCATACTGTTCCGTCTATCTAAAATAGTAGAAAAATGTACCCACAAACAACTGGTTGAATCTCTAACCAGCAACAACCTACTGTCCCCTTCACAACATGGTTTTCAACCATCCCACAGTACCATTACTGCCGTAGTCTCCTTCACAAACTTTATCTATAATACCCTAGATAGTAACCTACTTACATCACTCCTGTTACTGGATCTCTCAAAAGCATTCAACACAGTCTCCCACATCAGAGTTATCCAGCAACTGCATCACTAGGATGCTCTGATGCCACCCTAACATGGTTCACTTGTTACTTGGAAAACAGACAGCAATCCGTAAAATGGCAGAATAACCTCTCCAGCTTTCTCCAAAATAATATAGGAGTGCCCCAGGGCTCAGTCTTAGGACCCCTACATTTTTATAAATGACACACAATATGCAGATGATTCAACCATAATCTGCACCTCCAATAACTTCTCTGACCTCCAAAAGTTAACAGAAAAGGCCTTTACATTCATAGAACTCTGGCTAAACCAATCACAGCTATTACTTAACCCTAATAAATCTGAACTACTCATCTTTGCATCTAAACCTGTTCCCACATACTTTACTATATTCTCCATAAACAAAACCCAATTAGAGTTAGTAAATCAGGCCAAACTGCTAGGAATTACTATTGACAGCAAACTTAGCTTTGACGTGCATATTAATAATGAAAAAAAAAAAAAAAACTCCAAATTAGGCAAACTTTACAGAAACAAACAATACTTAGACAAATCCATCTGAATAAAACTTTCAAAAAGTCTTCTCCTTCCAACCTTACTATATGGGTCTCCAATCTTCACCAATCTCCACAACTCTTTGCAACACAAACTGCAGTCCTGTTATTATAAGATTACAAATTTTGCATCAGCCCAACCAAATCGCACCCACCATTGTCAGGCCACTAGAGAACTAAACTGGCTAGAATTTGGACATTACCTACATTACACACAACTTACCTTTGCCCATAAACACATTTATAAACCCGAATGTTGTTCTTCCCTGAAAAACATCATTAAACCTTATGTCCCATCCAAAAATCTACGCTCTAACAACAAACACCTACTTAAAGTATCAAAACCTAGTAAAAGAGCCGGTAGCTGCCTCTATTCCCATTCCATAACTAAGCTGTGGAACACCCTCCCATCATCACTTACAGAATTAGACAACATAATCTCCTTTAAAAGAAAACTAAAACATCTCACTAATAACCCCAGCTGCACATGCAACACATACCCACAGCCTCCTTAATCTAGCAAAACTGTTTCACGTAGCAAATATACTTATGTATATGTTATGCTGTTACACCATATGAGGTATCCATAATATTTAGTATCCTAGCCCACAAATCTATACAACTACCATAACACATTTTCTCTTCTCTGTCACTTTCTACTCTCAATACTACCGTTAAACACATGTCACCTATAATCTACATATTCCCACCAACTAGCTATAAGATTCTAATTATATATATATCCTACCTTTAAGTTTAACTCTCTAATTCTACCTTCCCGCTACACTTACTTTTCCCTTTTCCTACCCCTCCAAAAAAAAATTAGCTGTATTTTTAAATATTTCTAACTGTATATTTTTCCTAGATGCTAATGTTCCACTGTTACTGTATTGTGCCTTTTTTACAACATAGGTGCTGTTTAGATGTTTTTTTGTGTTATTTCACTTGCTTTATAAGTAATTGTTTCCTTATAAATTCATGTAATGATTTTCATTTAACTTGGGGCTTTTCTCCCTGGGCCTCCACTGGAAATGAGTCTCAAGCCCAGTGGACTTTTCCAGTCAACAAATGCCAATAAATAAATAAATGTGTTGCAGATAGGGCATGTCTACAAAACAACTTGACTAAACTGACCATTTGGGCACAGGAGAATAATATGCTGATAAATACATAAAAAAAATATGTGATTCAGAAGTCATATATTGAAAGGTGAATATTTAATGCAACAAACAAAGATTGAAACAGTAAATTCATTTAAGGGCCTGGGTGTATGGGTAGATCCATCTTTCAGTTTTTCTAACCATATCAACCAATTGGTTAGTGATACTTATAGAACTACAGGTTGTATAAAATAATTTGTACATTCTAGCAATCAGAAATGATGAAATCATTGTTTGTAAGTTACATTAGACCCTAACTAGATTATAGAATAACACTGTGGAAATTGGAAAAAGTACAACAGAAATATACCAAGGGCATCCATAGATGTGAAAATATAAGTTATTATGAAATATTGAAATGTCTGAACTTTTACAGTGTCTCATGCAGATATTCAAGAGAATAACTTATTCAGGTATTTAGGGCATTTGGAGACAACTACCTCTGGGAATATTTGGGGTTATCAAACAGTAATACTAATCATCAAAAAATCTATATAGAAGATTATATGGGAATGAAGGGTATTAATTAATTCTCTGGGAATGAAGGGTATTAATTAGTTCACTGTGAGAGTAGCCAATGCATGGAATAGACTACAACATTATGTTAAAGCAAGCACTGGTTTAGATATTTTTAAGAAATTTGACACTTATTATGGGAATGACTGTTCTGATATATTAGCAGACTAGAAGTGCATTCATTGCCCATACCTGAAATATGTATGTATGTCTGTCTGTAAATAAGACTTGTAATGCTTATGAGTGATCACAGACCTTTAACTTTTACAACACCATTACTGGAAGTCCCCAGACCAGCTGCTATTTTTTGGCCATGTGTTTTTCATCTCTGCAGCTGACCCATCAGGTCATTCCCAAGTCCTCTGTTTGTAGTCAGCTCTACCAGACCTCCTTGTAGCCTTCTCTGACTAATCCCAACCTATGTTCCAGGTTCTTGAGGAGATTGAAGATCCTGCGGCCGTGTCATATTGTATCAGGGAGTGATTTCTTTCTATGCCCTAACCATCTTTTCTGCCCCTGTACGCATACATGCTTTCCCTGGTATGGAGATGCAGTGAGGCATATTGTCCCAGCTCTGTAGTAACTCGGCCAATGCCCCCACCTCC